>NW_026694527.1:0-15670 GCF_021218885.2 Marmota monax | reverse complement strand
AAAAGAAAAAAAAACTTCAAATACACAGTGTTTGATTGACTGAAGGTCAAAAATAAAAACAAAAAATATGTACAATGAAAATATTAGGAAAATGAAAGCTAAAGCAAGTGTGTCAAATCAGACAAATTCGATTTCTGAAGAAGGACTACTTCCAGGGGTAGAGTGACATTAAATGATGGTAAGGAGTCAATTTGCCAGAAAGCCTTAACAAGCTAAAATGAATGTGAAGATAAGTAATAGAAATGAAAAGAGAGTAACAACAGGAATATCAAATGTTCAAATGCTGAGCTGACACTCTTCTTCCAGTGATGAATAGAAAATCCACTAGAAATTAGATAACAATTTAGGAGCCCTGGGTGATTAGGATACCTCATTCACTTCAGTGTACTTAATATTTATTAACATTCCACTCAAAAATGGCAGGATGCTAATCTTTTTTAACAGTCAGCAAGATCAAAACTAAGTCAAACCTCGATTCCCCTTGTGAACACAGAGTCAAGATCCTCATGAAATAGCAGACAAGAGAATCATTAATATTGGTATATTACTAGTAATGATATATCACTAATATTGGTATAGAATCATAATATTGGTATATGACTATATGTAATTAATTAATGGAATTTTAATATGTCCTTCCCAAGTTGGCCATACCCTGAAATACAGTGTTATTTCAACAGTCAACCATAATAATAACCATTTATCTAACAAGAACAGATGAAAACACAGTCTTGGAGTAAAAAACTTGCATAACCTAAGAATACAAATGCTGTGGTCTTGTAAAGACACCTGGACTAACTGATAGCTAACACTGATCCATTTGGTCTGCCTCCCACTACAGTCCTGAGCAAAACAGGATGACCCACCCTCATGGCACAGTAGAAGACAGCAGCATGAAAGAGAACTAGATAGCGTGGAAAGGTGGGGAGGGGACAGGTGTTGACAAACAGCACATAGAAAATACAAAAGTATATCCAAAAGCTACTAACTTGTGAGTGCATTTAACTCTGTCCTGGTACATGTGTTCACTGTAAAATAATGGAGTGTATGCTCTTCATTCTAGCAACCAATATGGGGGATTGAAAATCAGCAACCCCTTTCAAAATAGTAAACCATCATGGAATCCTTAGGTTTAAATCTAGAATAGATGAGAAGTTTCTTCAATTTGAAAATTACAAAATATTGATGATAAAATCCCTTAAAAATTATGGCACTCATATACCATGCTCACAGTCGGAAGAGCTGTCAATACACTCCCAAATAATCTGCAGACTCAATGCCACCACCACCAACACACTGGCAAAGTTGTTTTTTTTTTTTTTTTAAAGAAATTGACAATGTGAAACTAAAACTTATATTAAAAGGCAAAGAAAATAGAGTAGCCTAAATGATTTTTAAAAGAAGAACAAAGTGGAGCACTTAGACTGTCTGACTCTGAGACTTCCTATGTAGCTGGGACAATCAAGACAAAGTGGTATTTGAGGAATACTTCAGCTGTCAGTCAACAGAATGAAATGGAGTTCATAAATGTCTTGCAAATGTATGGTACACTGATTTCTGTCAAAGTTGCAAGGGCAATTCAAAATGTACAAGATGTCTTTTTCAAAAAACAGTTTTTGAAAAAATGGACACTCATAGGTCTAAAACGTACTTCAAGTCTTAGCTTATACCATATAAAACACAGAAGGATCATCACTGTAAATGTAAAATGCAGAACTACACAACTTCTAGAAGAAAAACTAAGAAAAAACAGTATTTTTTTTTTGACATTGGGCTAGGCAGAGACTTCTTACATATCCCACTGAAACATAAAAATATATAAATGGGACTTTATTAAATTTAAAAACTTCTGTTTTTCCAAAGGTAAGATTGAAAGAATGATCGGTTGATACTGACTTGGACAAAGTATTCACAACACACGTATCTGACAAGGGACTTGAATTGAAAGTATATAAGGATCTTTCAACTCAACAATGAAAAAATAAACCCATTTAAAAGTGGAAAAATATTTAAATGGACATTTCACCAAAGAAGATCCTCTGATTCCTGATGGCATATAAGCATATTAAAAGATGCCAAACACCGGGGGTCACTAGAGAAGTAGAAAATAACTTTATAATGATATTACACCTCATAATTATTAAATGGCTAATATTTTTATAATTATGACCATAGCCAGGGCTCCCAAGGAAGCTGCAAGTGTTGCTAATGGGAATGTGGAGTGGTGGTGGTGGAGTGCCTGGCAGATTCCTGATGAAGTTGATCACATCCTTACTAGACTTCCATAACCTCTCAGAACCTCTACTCCTAGGTGTTCAGCCCCAGCAAAGAAATGAGCTTTGTCCCATGGTGAATGCCCTTCATTACTTGCCTGTAGTAGGCAGAGGTCCACTTTCCACTCTCTCTGCAGACTCAAGTAATTCAGTGCATTGTGATTCAAACTAGTTTGACTGAGAGTCAAACTATTTTTTTAATTATTATTTTTCTTAAATCAATTTGGTCTGTTTTTTCTTGTAACTAAGAGCTTTGGGGAAAAGTGACACCCAGGCCAGCTTCAGTTCCCAGCATTCTTTGTGTTCTTAGGAAGAAGCAATATTGGCTGCTCTTCTGTTTAATCATCAGGTTTTAGAATGCCCTGGGACAGAGGCAGTGTGGGCAAGCAGGCGCATTTGTCTCAGTGATTGAGACTAAGGGGTGGGCTTCAACCTGTCTTCACACTTCTCTCCAGGAAACCATAAGTCCAAAACAAGAACAGGCACAGTGGCTCTTTTGGGTGGATATGTGGCTGCTAGTGGCCCATTTCCTGTCACCTGGCCTCTGGGCAGAATTCGGAGCAAAGGAGGCTCTCTTTCTTCAATAAACTAGACTTCTGTGACACCGGTCATTTTCAGTTCCCCTTCTACCTCCCAGTTACTTACTTCCTCTGTCATTAATCTTCACTTTTCCTCAGTCTAAATTTTGGAATCCCTCATGCATCAATTCCTGCACCTCCTTTCCATTGACACCTACCCCTAGGTTATCTATTTCTGTATCAAGGCTTCAAATGCCAGGTGGCTCTTCAGTGTTCCTTTGTAGCCCTCATCCCTTACTGAAGTAAAAACTCCCACTTCTAACTATCTAACATCTCTCACTGCCTGGTGAACAGCATCTCAACTACATGTCTAAGACCAGCCCACTAAATCTGTTTTATCCAAACATTTCCTCATCTCAGGATATCTAACTCCATTTTTTCAATATCACAAGCCAAAAGCTCTTGGTCTCCCTGGACCTCTTTCTCCCTTTCATCCCAAACACTCCAGAACCAATTCTGTCACATAAATCCTCCAAAACACATCAAAACCCTAACAACTTTACTCCATTTCAACTGCACTCCTTCTGGACAATGCCACATTTTTTTTCCCTTTTGATTATTTCAGAAGCCTTTTTCTGGGGTGTCTTATTCTTCTCCAGCCATTTGTCCATGCAATAGCTAGGAGGATCCTGCTAAAACACAAGTGGATCACATCCCCCCCAGTTGCTGGAACCATTCAGCAGCTCCCTTTACTAGAGACATTGTTTCCAGTGGGTGATTTTTGAGTGTAAAATTTACACATGGGCTTTGTGGGATCAGAATGGAGCTATGTTCAGAGTGACAATTTTTATCAGTACTTGTAGGGCACATCTGCCAAGGTCAGACTAGCTGACAATGATGGGAATTATATGGGTAGTTGATAGCACTAAAAAAATCAGAGAACCCCAAGGTGAACAATATATATGGTAGTTCTGGGGAAAACAGGTGCTAGAAAAATCAACTCTGCCAAATTTGGCTTTTGAGATGCTCCATATAGGATTAAATTCTAGGAAAAACCCAATGGGCCTGGTCTGGTCAAATTTTGTCTCTGGTGATGGTTTTACCAGGGCTAAATGCAGTTGGGTGGGGTCTGGAAGGCCGTAGGAAATGAGAGGTACTGATTCTAATGCCATCAATCAAAGATACTGGTAGAAGGGGAAATATAAGGAAATGCCTGGTTGCCATTCCATATGGAAGCACTGAAGTTTGAGAATTATTTACTTTCCATACAAATTATAATAGGTTATCCCTTACAAAACAAAACAAAACAAAAAACCCTTTCCTTGCATCTTTTCTAGAATAGGAAAGAAAGAAATAGAATCAGAGGGGAAGCATCTTGAAATTCACAGTTGTTGTGAGAATTGCTGTCCAAGAGTCCTGAGTGGTTGTGACAGTCTTGGATTACTGTGGGGGTTTTCATTTCCTCACATGTTTCCTTGGAGTTTGGCTTAAATGATGAAAACTTGTGTCACCTAACACTTGTAGCATGGCTAAATAAATATATACACACACACACAAAAAAAAAAAAGTAAAAGAACTTCTCATTTATTAAGATACAAGAATTGGAGTATAAAGTTCATAACAGCCTGATGACTCTTTGATCTCTGTTATAGGACAGATTTGGGAGAAGCACACAGAGGACATTCCCAGGTCTTTCAATATGGAGATATTTGAAAAGGGTCAGGATGGAATTGGGGTTGTCCTAAGTACTTTTGGGAAGTGTTAAAGGTGCTAAGGCTTTGGTCTGGATTAGATGCTCTCAGAAATTGGAAGCAGTACTATTGGAGGGCATTTCAAGAGGTCTGTTCTTCTGCACAGGAGTAGTAAAATAGTTCAGATCAATGGAAAGGGCATCCATCCCAGGAGTTGCTGACAAACGCCAATGAAATCAAAGGCACTTTTCATCCCCCTTCCACCCCTGTCTGGTGTGCATGCCACTTCTAAATGCTTCTCAGTGACACAAAGGTGCTGTTTCATTTTTCACAATTAGGAGGCCTATTTTGATGATGCCACCATATAGTAACCACAGAATCATATGCTGTTAGGGAAATTTCACAAGAGATTTTTATAACTGTCATTTTCCCTCAAGGATACAATGGCCAGGTGACACATCCTGAAAGATATTACATTTTCAGTATCTGGAGCAAAAGAAGCATTAGCCTGGTGAATGCATTTCTACCTCAATTCTTGAGTTTCCTATTTTTTTAATTGTTAATTGTTGTTATTAGTTCATTTTAGTTATAGAAAATACTTGGGCTCATTTTGACATAAAAGCATAGGATACAATTTTGTTTTTTCTTGTTTTTTAAAGATGATAATAATATTGAGTTTGGGAGTTGACACTTATATATCTAATTCATTCCTCTGAAACTTACAGAAAATAGTTTGCATTGATGTGTGAAATCATCTTCCCCTTTATATTAAGTATCTATTACATCATGATAATCTTCTCCAAAACCTAACAGTTTAAAGCAGCCAATGTTTCTTACCTCACAGTCTCTGTGGGTCAGGATACTGAGTGCAACCTGGCAAAGTTCTGGCCTCATGTCCTGGGGGAGTTGCCACTGGGCAGGATTCAGGGCTGCCTCACTCCTGCAGCTGCTGATGGACCCTGGGGCCTTGGATGCTCTCCAGCAGAGAGAGAGAATGAACCAGGGAAGGCAAGTGAGTCAGAAGCTCTTGTCCTTCTGTAATGTATCTTGGCCATGACGTCTCCTCTCTCCTGCCATGTTCTGGGTGGTGGAAATTGGTCACTTGGTCAAACCTACCCTGCAATAGTTCAAGTCACTTGAGGACTCCAATTCCAGGGAGAAGGGTTTTGGGCATCTTAGAGGCTACCTTCTTTCTAGAATGAGAAGATGAGAATTCAGGGGAATTGGTAACTTTGCTTTTCCTCAGTGCTGAGCTCCTATCTAGCTCCTTGGTTTCTGTGAGAAAAAAATATCTTCCCATCTGAAGAGAAATCATGGCAGCTGTTTCACAAAGCCCCTGAGAAATGACCCTCATTTTTCTTTTGGGCACATACAGAATGGTAATGACTCAGATATATAGAATTGTTTACTAAGCACTAGGCCAGTTAGATTGGGATGGCCGTCCCATCTCTGGGGCCTATCTGGGTTAATATATCTCTAGTAGAATCAGAATCCTTCAGATTCTCAAATATAATCCTTTTGTGGCATAGAAGATGCATTTTTCCATTTTATCTTGCAAATTATTCTGGGGCACAATTTTCTGGAAATATCCAATATAGGATCCATGGATGATGATGTCATCATCTTGATTCTCAATTAACCTCCTTCTTGTCAGATGTGGGCAAGGACATAGCATTCTAATGATCAAAACTCAATGAGAATTTGAGGCAACATCTGCAAAACTAAAGCCATACCTTGGGACCTTGGTGAGTAGGGGGACAAAGCCTCATGGGCCAAGGAGGGTCCTCTAAAGATCTCAGGGTCAGTAGGGGCTTTGGCCCAGCTTACACTGCTATGGAGCCACACCATAATGCGATACCCTCTGATGCCACACCATAAATGGATAGCTTAATGTCAGACCTATTTTCTGCTGGCATATTCTAGGCACTGGCAGAGGCTGCAAGAAATCTGTAAAGAGCAAGGCCACCCCCTAGAACCCACTGCCTCTAAGGAGGAATGTCAGGCTATCGTAATGATCACATCCAACTCAGAGAAGGAGGAAGTCTGACAAACAAAATGACCAACAGTTAAGTATGTAACAAAGTCCATCAGAGGTACAAGGTGGCAGGTGGGGTCTGATGATCCCACAATGCCACAAGGAACCCAAGATCCCTCAACTTTCCTTATTTTCACCGTAGTTCATTCTATTGTTGCTGATCCTACCATGAGCTTACCACATGGCTTGTTTTCTCAGTGGCAAGATGGCTGCTCCACATCCCATCCTCCTCCCCAATGGGAGGGGAGACAGCAAAGAATAAAAACAAAGTCCTCTGCTGTGCTTATCCTGTAGGCAGCTTCTGGGTTAAGCCTCTCAGGCAAAATTGGATTGTATCTGTTTGGTCAAAACTGTGTTATAGATGTTAGCAGAAGAAAGTCTGGGAAATGTAATTTAAAAAAAAAATGTGAAATAAACAGAGTCATCAAGAAGGAAAGAATAAATATGGGAAGACCACAAAATGCATTTCACAGGAACAGAAGACCAAAATCGAATGATTATGGCTCCTGAAAGACAGTGAATGCATTGTTACCCAGGAGAAGTGTGAGCACAATGCCTGGGAGAATTCACACCTGATATTCAGAGGCAGGGCACATTCTACAGGATGTTGTCTCCATCAGGGACTTATGCAACTGGCACTAGAGAATACAGACCTTTTTTGGCTGTCAGAATTGTTTCCTTCTTGTGATGAGTAATGTAGGACATGTGAAAAGATGGTACTCTATTTTTAGGAAACTCAGTGTCCCAATTCTATTTTCACTTCTACCACAAAAAATAAAATCTTCTTAGCTAATCTTTAGTTACTTATCTTACATCCCATGCATAGAATCCTCTTGTATCCTTTCTTATGGATAATCAGAGTCAACCCTCCATGCACACTGAAATCCTCCTGGGGAATTTTTAAAAATTTTTATGGCTATACCATTCTCCAGAGAAATTAAATAACATTGTTTCGAAGGAGCTTTGACACTTAAAAAAGTCAACATTGAGAACCACTAGTCTAGAATCAGGGTCAGAAGAGTTATGACCTGTAGGCTGAAAATAAGTCATCATTCTGTCTCTGGAGATAAAGTTTTACTGGAACCAAGTTATGCATCCTCCATGACAGTGCTCACTCTGCAAGAGCAGAGCTGGGCAGTTGTAATGGAGAGCTTATGTCTATCAAAATCTGAAATATTTACTATCTGGCTCTTTTAGATAAAATTTCTCAGACTCTTGTGTAGGCCATAGAATGATAGCCCACAAAAATTCATCTGAAAACCCCTTAAGACAATCAGTGAGATTCTCTCATTTTATACCTCCAGGTACAGAGAAGAGTTAAGAATTACTTAAGGTCAGCGGGGAAGATTTTGACATCCAGTCACCTTCTAGCTATAGCATGTGTGTAGATGGTTCTTGCATAGAAAGTGTAAGTTTCTCCCATTGGAGTAGTTCTCATTAACCTAAGCCTTGCTTTCATTTATCCATTGCCTGAAAATATTAATTACAAATGTATGGAAATAAATAGTTCATGAGTTTTAAACTACATGCCATTCTGTGTAGTGCGGTGGAATCTTGTACTGTGTTGCTTCATCCCCTCAAGACATGAATCATCCCTCTGTCCAGTGTGTCCATGATGTATAGCTACCCACCCATGGTTGACCTGATAACTCAGTCTGAGTTATCAGATCAACCATGGTTATAGCACAGCACTTGTGTTTAAGTAACTCTTACTTTACTTAATCATGGCTCCAAATTTCAAGTGAAGTGATGCTGGTAAGTGCCACAGTGAAGTTGTAAAGTGCTTCCTTTCATCTCACCCTGGTTACCTACAATATCCTGAGGGCAGAGACACCAGCTTAAAACAGACAACACCACGTATTGGATGAGAAGAGAAGCAGGAAAGAAATGGACCTCTTAGACTACCTTTTTCTTCTTTTTTATTTTCTACCCTTTTATCATCTGGCCCTCTCATCCCCAACATATGTGAAACCAAGAACTTAGCATGAAATAGGACTTTAAAAATTGAGTCACCTGAATAATACAATATAGAGGAGTTGCAAAGTGTTTTCTCTATGTGAAAAGGTAAACACTCTCAACTTATTAAGAAAAAAATACTGTGTGTGAAGGTTTCTAAGATCCATGGTAAGTTATTGCTTTTCTCTTACTGTGCCTAATTTATAAATTAGTGTGATCATAGACAGGTATCCCTCATATAAACAGCATATATGGACTCCATGCCATCTGAGAGACTCATAGCATATCCCCTATTGACAAGGGAACTACTACGATATCATCATGCATTAGTATGCCATTTGTCACAGCTAATTAACTAGCACTACATACTGTTATTAAACTAAGGTCCATTCTCTCTTCAGATTTTGGCTTTTACCTAATGCTCTGTCTGGTTCCAGGGTTTTACCATGGTACCTTGCTCATCATGTCTCTTGAGGTCCTTATGGCTGAGACATATTCTCAGTCCTCCCTTATTTTTTTTTATTTTTTGTTCAAAAAATTACAAAACTGTTGACATATCATATTTCATACGTTAGATTCAAGTGGGTTATGAACTCCCATTTTCACCCCAAATACAGACTCCAGAATCACATTGGTTACACATCCACATTTTTACATAATGCCATATTAGTAACTGTTGTATTCTACTACCTTTCCTATCCTCTACTATTCCCCTCCCCTCCCCTCCCATCTTCTCTCTCTACCCCATCTACTGTAATTCATTTCTCTCCTTGTTTTTTTCCCATTCCCCTCATAACCTCTTATATGTAATTTTGTATAACAATGAGGGTCTCCTTCCATTCCCATGCAATTTCCCTTTTCTCTACCTTTCCCTCCCACCTCATGTCTCTGTTTAATGTTAATCTTTTCCTCCTGCTCTTCCTCCCTGCTCTGTTCTTAGTTGCTCTCATTATATCAAAGAAGACATTTGGCATTTGTTTTTTAGGGATTGGCTAGCTTCACTTAGCATAATCTGCTCTAGTACCATCCATTTCCCTGCAAATTCCATGATTTTGTCATTTTTAGTGCTGCATAATACTCCATTGTGTATAAATGCCACATTTTTTTTATCCATTCATCTATTGAAGGGCATCTGGGTTGGTTCCACAGTCTAGCTATTATGAATTGTGCTGCTATGAACATCGATGTGGTAGTATCCCTGTAGTACGCTCTTTTAAGGTCTTCAGGGAATAGTCTGAAAAGGGCAATAACTGGGTCAAATGGTGGTTCCATTCCCAGCTTTCCCAGGAATCTCCATACTGCTTTCCAAATTGGCCGCACCAATTTGCAGTCCCACCAGCAATGTACAAGAGTACCCTTTTCCCCAAATCCTCGCCAGCACTTGTTGTTGTTTGACTTCATAATGGCTGCCAATCTTACTGGAGTGAGATGGTATCTTAGGGTGGTTTTGATTTGCATTTCTCTGACTGCTAGAGATGGTGAGCATTTTTTCATGTACTTGTTGATTGATTGTATGTCCTCCTCTGAGAAGTGTCTGTTCAGGTCCTTGGCCCATTTGTTGATTGGGTTATTTGTTATCTTATTGTTTAATTTTTTGAGTTCTTTGTATACTCTGGATATTAGGGCTCTATCTGAAGTGTGAGGAGTAAAAATTTGTTCCCATGATGTAGGCTTCCTATTTACTTCTATTATTGTTTCTCTTGCTGAGAAAAAAACTTTTTTAGTTTAAGTAAGTCCCATTTGTTGATTCTTGTTATTAACTCTTGTGCTATGGGTGTCCTTTAAAGGAATTTGGAGCCCGACCCCACAATATGTAGATCGGAGCCAAATTTTTCTTCTATCAGATGCAGAGTCTCTGATTTGATATCAAGCTCCTTGATCCATTTTGAGTTAACTTTTGTGCATGGTGAGAGAAAGGGATTCAGTTTCATTTTGTTGCATACGGATTTCCAGCACCATTTGTTGAAGATGCTATCCTCCCTCCATTGCATGCTTTTAGCCACTTTATCAAATATAAGATAGTTGTAACTTTGTGTATTAGTCTCTGTGTCCTCTATTCTGTACCATTGGTCCACCCGCCTGTTTTGGTACCAGTACCATGCTGTTTTTGTTACTATTGCTCTGTAATATAGTTTGAAATCTGGTATCGCTATACGGGCTGATTCACACTTCCTGCTTAGAGTTGCTTTTGCTATTCTGGGTCTTTTATTTTTCCATATAAATTTCATGATTGCTTTATCTATTTCTACAAGAAATGCCATTGGGATTTTTATTGGCATTGCATTAAATCTATAGAGAACTTTTGGTAATATCGCCATTTTGATGATGTTAGTTGTGCCTATCCATGAACAGGGTATATTTTTCCATCTTCTAAGATCTTCTTCTATTTCTCTCTTTAGGGTTCTGTAGTTTTCATTGTATAAATCTTTCACCTCTTTTGTTAGGTTGATTCCCAAGTATTTTATTTTTTTTGAAGATATTTTGAATGGAGTGGTTGTCCTCATTTCCATTTCAGAGGATTTGTCGCTGATATACAGGAATGCCTTTGATTTATGCGTGTTGATTTTAAATCCTGCCACTTTGCTGAATTCATTTATTAGCTCTAATAGTTTCTTTGTAGAGCCTTTTGGGTCTGCTAGGTATAGAATCATATCATCTGCAAATAGTGATAATTTAAGTTCTTCTTTTCCTATTTTTATGCCTTTAATTTCTTTCATCTGTCTAATTGCTCTGGCCAGTGTTTCGAGAACTATGTTGAAGAGAAGTGGAGAGAGAGGGCATCCCTGTCTTGTTCCAGATTTTAGAGGGAATGCCTTCAGTTTTTCTCCATTCAGAATGATGCTAGCCTGAGGCTTAGCATAGATAGCTTTTACAATGTTGAGGCAAGTTCCTGTTATCCCTAGTTTTTCTAATGTTTTGAACATAAAGGGATGCTGTACTTTGTCGAATGCTTTTTCTGCATCTATCGAGATGATCATATGGTTCTTATCTTTAAGTCTATTGATGTGGTGAATAACATTTATTGATTTCCGTATATTGAACCATCCTTGCATCCTAGGGATGAATCCTACTTGATCATGGTGCACAATTTTTTTGATATGTTTTTGTATCCGATTCACCATATTTGAGGATTTTTCCATCTAGGTTCATTAGAGATATTGGTCTGTAGTTTTCTTTCTTTGAGGTGTCTTTGTCTGGTTTCGGAATCAGGGTCATGTTGGCCTCATAGAATGAATTTGGCAGAGCTCCCTGTTTTTCTATTTCCTGAAATAACTTGAAAAGTATTGGTATTAATTCTTCTTTAAAGGTTTTGTAAAACTCTGCTGTACACCCATCCGGTCCTGGACTTTTCTTGGTTGGTAGTCTTTTGATTGCTTCTTTTATTTCATCCATTGATATTGGTCTGTTCAAATTGTGTGTATCCTCCTGACTCAGTCTGGGCAAATCATATGACTTAAGAAATTTATCGATGTCTTCACTATCTTCTATTTTATTGGAATATAGGTTTTCAAAATAATTCCTAATTATCTTCTGTATTTCTGTAGTATCTGTTGTGATGTTGCCTTTTTCATCCCATATGTTAGTAATTTGAGTTCTCTCTCTTCTTCTCTTTGTTAGCATGGCTAAGGGTCTGTCGATCTTATTGAATTTTTTGAAGAACCAACTTTTAGTTTTGTCAATTTTTTCAATAGTTTCTTTTGTTTCCATTTCATTGATTTCCGCTCTGATTTTAATTATTTCTTGCCTTCTGCTGCATTTGCTGTTGTTTTACTCTTCCTTTTCTAGGGCTTTGAGATGAAGTGTGAACTCATTTATTTGTTGGTTTTTTCTTTTTTTGAGGAATGAACTCCAGGCGATGAATTTTCCTCTTAAAACTGCTTTCATTGTATCCCATAGATTCCGATATGTTGTGTCTGTATTTTCATTTATCTCTAAGAATTTTTTGATTTCCTCCTTTATGTATTCTGTAACCCATTGACCATTCAGTAACATATTGTTCATTTTCCATGTGATGTAGGATTTTTCCTTCCTTCTTTTATCATTGATTTCCAGTTTCATTCCATTATGATCAGATAAAATGCATGGTATTATCTCCACCCCTTTATATTTACTGAGGGTTGCCCTATGGCATAATATATGGTCTATTTTTGAGAAGGATCCATGTGCTGCTGAGAAAAAGGTATATCCACTTGATGATGGTTGATATATTCTATATATGTCAGTTAAGTCTAGGTTATTTATTGTGATATTGAGTTCTATAGTTTCTTTATTCAACTTTTGTTTGGAGGATCTGTCCAATGGTGAGAGAGGTGTGTTGAAGTCACCCATAATTATTGTGTTGTGGTGTATTTGATTCTGAAACTTGAGGAAAATTTGTTTTATGAATGTTGCAGCACCATTATTTGGTGCATAAATATTGATAATTGTTATATCTTGTTGGTGAATGGTTCCTTTTAACAGTATATAATGTCCTTCCTTATCCCTTTTGGTTAACTTAGTCTTGAAGTCCATTTTATTCGATATGAGGATGGCCACCCCTGCTTGCTTACGAGGACCGTGTGCATGGTATATTTTTTCCCAACCTTTCACCTTCAGCCTGTGTATGTCTTTTCCAATCAGATGTGTCTCCTGGAGGCAGCATATTGTTGGATTTGTTTTTTTAATCCATGTTACCAGCCTATGTTGCTTTATTGGAATGTTTAGGCCATTAACATTTAGAGTTACTATTGATAGATGGTTAGTACTTCCAGCCATGTTTGATTATTTATCTTTTTTTTCTAATTTAGTTTGTTTCTCCATGATTAGCTTTCCCCCCGCCCTCTGTCTTTACTGAGGCACTTCCGACTGATGGTTTTGGTTACTGTTTTTCATTTCTTCCTCGTGTAGTGTTTTGCTCAAGATGGTTTGCAATGCTGGTTTTCTGGCTGCAAATTCTTTTAACTTTTGTTTATCATGAAAGATTTTTATTTCATTGTCATACCTGAAGCTTAATTTTGCTGGATACAAAATTCTTGGTTGGCATCCATTGTCTTTCAGTGTTTGAAATACGTTGTTCCAGGATCTTCTCGCTTTCAGTGTCTGTGATGAAAAATCCGTTGTTGACATTATTGGTTTACCCCTGAATGTAATCTGCTTCCTTTATCTTGTAGCTTTTTAATATTTTCTCTTTGTTCTGTATATTGGATATCTTCATAACAATGTGTCTTGACGTTGGTCTACTGTGATTTTGTATGCTAAGTGTCCTGAATGCATCTACAATTTGTATATCCATTTCCTTTTTTATTTCTGGAAAGTTTTATATAATTATCTCATTCAGCAGGTTGCTCATTCCCTTGGTTTGAACCTCTATACCTTCCTCTATCCCGATGACTCTTAAGTTTGTTTTTTTTATGTTATCCCATATCTCTTGGATGTTTTTCTCATGATTTTTTACCAGCCTTTCTGAGTTGGCTAGACTCTTTTCAAGATGATATATTTTGTCTTCATTATCTGACGTTCTGGCTTCTACTTGCTCCACTCTGTTAGTGATACTCTGATTTGAGTTTTTAATTTGGTTTATAGTTTTCTTCATTTCTAGAATTATTGTTTGATTTTTTTATAATCTCTATCTCCTGATAAAGATGCTTAATTTCTTATTTATCTGTTTATGTAATTCATTTTTAATGTGTTCTTTCACTGTTTGAATTTGCTGTCTCATATCCTCTTTAAGGTTCCAGTCCATCTGTCTAAGGTAATCCTTGAGTTCTTTATTTGACCATTTTTCTGATGCCTCTAGGTCCTCCTGAATATTTAGGCTGTCCTCTATTGTTTGTACTATTTTTCTTCCTTGATTTTTCATGCTGCTCATGTTACTTCTTGTTCTGTTTGACTGCTGAGTTACTGTTTACTCCTATAAATTTATTTGATGCTTGGGAGGAAAGGTATTAGAAGGGAAGGGAAGAAGTCACTAAAGAGAATGAGAGTAAGCAGGTAGAATTCAAGGAAGGGGGAATAAGGAAATTGAGAAGAAATGAAAAGACAAAAGAAAAAAATAGAAAAGAAAAAAATAAAATTAAAAAAATAATAAAGAAATTTAAAATAAAAATTTAAAAAAACAACAAAAAAAGAAAATGAAAAAAAACAAATTAAAAAATAATAATAAATGCAGTCTTAGAGTTTGATTAACTTCTCTTCCAGTAGGTGGAGCTGTTCCCACCGGGCCATGCTTCTCCTCTCAATTCGCGGGAACCAATCACTGTGTAGCAGCTCCTCCTCCCAGACTGGGCGGGTCTCCAATCCTGAGTGCCTAGGGCCTTCTCTTGTGTCTAGTCATTTCCCCACTTTTCCTCAAGCCAGGCCACGCTCACCGGTGACGGTCGCCACAATACTGGCTATACGCCAGGTCTGCTGCTCCCGGGAGCCCTATTTTCATGAAAGACTGGGCCCACTCTCCCTGTTTGCCATTCTCTCACACCCTAAGTTTGTAGAGCTTGGGGCTGAGAACCCTCAGCGAATTTTGCTTGCCCTCTGGTAGCCACGCCCCGAGTAGCTGGTGCAAGAGACCTCAGTTTTCAGCACTGGTGGGAGCGGTAGCCGGGAGTTCCGCGCTGTGGGTCCCATGCCACTCCTGATTCCCTCGGTCTGGCTGTTGCGCTCAAGGGAGAGCTGGGAGGGGCCCTTAAGGATTCCCTGCTGTGTGGAGAGGGAAGGCTAGGGGTTACACACATGTCGCCACCAGTTTCAATGGAGTTATCTCCTCCACCACATTCTGGTGACGTCAGTTCTCTGCCATGGTGGTATCCCATGCAAGTGGCGACAGTTCGTTCCCTTTGCCGGGTGACCAATGCAATGGGTGGGTCCTGACTGGCTCTCCCAAGCCCCGTTTCAATCCTGTGGCCACTGCCTATGAAGGCTCGGTTGGCATTAACCTCCGTAGATTCAGAAGGGCCAACCAGTTGTTTCAGAGGGATCATTTAGTGCTGAGTCACAGCAGTTTGTCTGTGAGAAGCAGGCGAACGGGAGCTTGAATTCAGCCGATCCAGGCTTGGTGTGTGTTCTGAGAGGCCCAGACTGTTTGCCCCAGATCCACGTCAGCTCAGCATTGCCTAGTGATCATGAGCAAACAGCATTTAGACGGTTTATGACTCCCTTTGCCCACGCAGCTGAAGAGGTCAGAGACTTGATCTCTCTGTGCCCGCTGCCATGTTGGATCTCCCT
>NW_026694526.1:0-45626 GCF_021218885.2 Marmota monax | reverse complement strand
TTTCATCTACAATTCATGTGGCATACTGAATTTACCCTCACACTTATGCAATTCAAATTTATCTTTTTTCTATATAAATGTATATTTGTGTGCACATACTTTTGCCCACATTTCCAAGATTATACTCTGGAAATTCATCTAATATCACCTCCCTGAAATGCATTTTTGTAATTTTAGGTCAATAAATTTAAATATTCCAGTCTGTATATTTGGGGAAAATTGGACATTGCAATCACCTACTGATTTTACTATTTATGCTCTACTATTCAAGACAAATCTTAATGCCTCTAGAAAATTAATTCTCATTTACCTGCTCATACATGGTGCTTTAGAGAGTCTCAAAACCTCCAGTGGTAATTTGACTCAACCTCACCACTGAAGCTTCTAGATTACATTTCAGGTTGGACACTGGTGCTATACTTTCACTTGAAGTGATTCTTTGGTCATGGCTATTGTTCTTTCACTGCCTCCTACATGCTTGGAAATATGCAAATTGAATGGAATGTTTACAATCATAATTTTCAACACACTTAGCATAGATCTATGCTATAACAGGTTACACCCACGCTCTTTAAGCAAAGAATAAGACACATCACCAAGCCCTACACACACACACATAATAAATAATAATAATAATAATATAATAAATAATCCCCAGGAAGGAAAAGAGTAATCATTCATTAAATTGATTTAATAAATATTTTAGTTAGTCATACATAACTTTAATAGAAAACAGTGATAAAAATGCAATTTCAATTTCTACACTTGTTTCTGATTACTTTAAAGACAACATAAAATGCTGGCTGCAGGGCTGGGGTTGTAGCACTAAAAGTTTCCTATAAAAATAACAATAACAAAAACAAGCTACCCAAGGAGGTAAAATTAGAAAGAGCTCTCAAAGTGCCCTGTAATCTTATAATGTCCTCCATGATATAGCCATGAATCCAAGAGGTAGACATCCTGACCATTTCAGCATATCCTTTTCTGTTTGAAATTCCATCTGCTCTCACCTCTTACAGGCATCTCTTCTCATATGTCTCTCTTTTTAAATTGAGCACTAAGGAGTTCATCTCTTTTCTTTTGAGCCCCCCGCCTTAGCATCAAGCATAGCCCATATTATTTAATTCAATATGTAAAATATCTTTCCTTCAATATTTAAAACACAATGCTTATATCTATAAAGATAGACACCTGACATAGGATGAGAATACTCCTTGGACAGGGATGTGTAGAATTGTTTGAATGGAGCCTCAGACAGTCATTTTATTAGTATCATCTCTACTTTATAAATGATTGAACTGAGGCTTAATGAGTCAAAGACACATGGCCAAGATCAGATAACTAGGTAATGGTAACTCTCAAGTTTTTGTATCTAACTATGAAGTTAAGCTTCCTTTTATATCACTTGAAAAATATATGTGCACTACTTGGGAGAGATAATTACAAATATCCCCACTTAACAAAATATTTGTAGTTACATAGAAATGATGCTAACATCTAAAAGCCTTCTTGAATAAATTACTCTCAAATGAGTATATTAATGATTCAAATATAAAACCTGCTGTAAAAGAAAGACCAATTTATAAACATTTTTTCAAAGGTAAAATTATCATTCTTAATATAGAGTATTAAATTTTAAAATTCTCATTAAACATTTAAAAGTTATAAAGTGAAAATAATTCTGTCTTAGAAAATTCAAAATATATGTCAGAGATAACTTGCAGAATCAAATAAAATGAGAAATTATAAAGAGTTAACTAATTCATTAACAGATAAACATTTTTTAAAATTTCACATTTAATAATGCTTACCTTAAATGAAGCATGTGTACTTTTAAAGCATGTGAAATTCATATAACAAAAATATAAAAATTCTACAACCTCATGATAAAAACTTACTTGAAATGCACATATATCATGTAAATCACTTAATTTCCTCATTTTTGAAATGGATTATATTGGAATAAGATTATTTCACAAATCTCAAAATCTATACTTGTATTTTGCCATAGGCAACAAACAATATCCCCAAAACGGAAAGATGATGTAATCACCATGAGATGCTTTTTTGTTGTTGTTATCCGCTAATGATTTTTATTGATTACATTTCACAATTGAAGGATTACTTTCAATTTTTTTTTTCTTTTTTTTTTGTTTATTTCTTACATACATGACAATACTGGAGTGCATTACATTCATAATTATCCATTCACAGCACAATTTTTGTAACTCTGTATATAAAGTATGTTCACACCAAATTATGTTATTATACATGAGCTCTCTTATTTTTTGCATTCAATTCTTAATATATCTTTATACCACCATTTATCATACCTCTGTTTGTATATAAGGTATGCTGACACCAAATTTACATCGTCATACATGTATTTTGTATAATGATGAGGGTCTCCTTCCACCATCCTAGCTATTCCCCTTCTTCCTCCTAATTGTGTAATGAATGAAATGTTGTTAATTTTGTAGAAACAGAAAACTATTGGAAAATCCAGTGAACATTTTCAGTTTTCAATTTATACCAGGTATCAAGATATGAATATTAATTTCTTAGGGATGTAATTGGCAAATAATATTTAATTTAAAAACTGTTCCATGATGTCAAGTCAATGTTATTCTTTTTCACAGAAAGCAAAACCAAATTGCATTCATATGAAAAAGTGCTGAAGTTATGTCTAATAAATGATATAGAAAGCCTGCATAAATCAGCAGATTCTTATCTGAAAATTTTCTCCACCACTTTTTATGAAGACTACCTTGAGCAGGTTGCCTCCCATCTCTGTGCCTCGGTTTGCTCATTAATTGAATAGATTTCAGTAATTATTAAGCGGATACCATGAAGATGTAATGATATAAGAAGTAGAAATCTTCTGGTGCGGCTCCAAAACATTGTTTTGGTTCAATAAATATCAGCTATGATTCTCATAAAAATATAATATTTATATAATCTTGTACTAGACAGTTAATTAAAACAAATAAATAAATAATAGTAAATATATTCAAACTTCTTTAAACACTTAAAGTTATATCTGTTTCCAACATGGAAAATAATTCCTGGTGACTTTTTTATCTTAGGACAATGAATTTCCATTTCTGAGGTGGTCCCTGTAGACTTAACTCAGAACAGTGATTTCTGATTCTAGATTTAACTGAGTAGTCCCTACCTTCATATTATTTAAACATTTTAGTCATTATAGACAGAGTACCAAGATAACAACTCTGCTATATTTCTTAAACATGCTTGATGCTCATAAAAATCATTACCTGAACACTTGGACAAGCAAAACAAGCTATGGTAGTTTTTCTTTTTTACTTTAATTTTTATTTTTAAAACAAATATAATATCAGTAGGTAATTATACTGTAATAAATATGCTATTTCACAAGGTAGAAAATGTATTTAATTCCATCCTGTTAGCCACAGTCATACATTTAGTTGGGCCAGTCTAAAGGGAGATTGATGTCTTCCATTACCATGAAAAATGTAAAGCTTAAGCATTGGGGACACTCAATTGCCTGGACCTTCAGTTCACAGCCTTGAGATCTACTTCTGTAAACTTTCAAATCAGGTAAGATAATGACATTTATAAGACCATTAACTTTCCTTTTTCTTTTGGACTTTATTCCACATGGAAGAAAACAATTTTGAGGATTTCTCTTTAAGGAGAATTTCACTGAGTTAAATTTAGTTGTGGTTTGGAGGAAAGTAGCCATATGGTTTGCAGTCAATGACACTGTGATTCCTTTATTGCTAGCCTTGTCACTATAGAAATTCTCCTCTCTTTGCCTTCACTCTCTCAAACTCTGCCAACTCACATGGCATCATAGTAAAACTCTGCCAACTCACAATTTTATTGCTAAAATAGTTTGAATGCTGATACTTCTGCATCATATAACTCATGTAGAAAAAATGACAGAAACTTTCCAATTTGACAAAAAACAGATTTATGACAAAAACAAAATTGTAAATTATTGAAAATTGGAATAAAAATCGTTCATTTGTCTCTATAGAAAGCATGCAAAGAAATAATTTGAACAATTAATCAATGAATCTGTTCACTTTTATGATCAAATGAAAACAGTACACTAAGCAATTCAATCTGTATCACCAATCAGTCTTATAAATTGAAGAACACACACAGCAAAACTTTTTATTTAGGGACACAAACATTACATGTACTTCATGAAAAATTATTTTAAGGAGAAAGGTAATGCAGTACTGGAAATGCTACATAGAATTTCTAATGCCTGAACTCATCCATCATAACATCATTTTCTTCCCCATTTTTATTCCAATTTCTTTCTTGTCCCTTTTGTGGGGGTAGTATAGTGTAATCTTACTGGGTTACTGCTGCTATAACAAACCACCTGAGATTGTGTAATTAATTATCAAAAGAAATTTATTTCTTCACAGTTCTAAAGGCTTGAAACCCCAAGATCAAGGTGCAAGCAGGTTCAGTGTCTGCTGAAGGTCCTATTCTCTGGTTCCAGGATGGTTCTTGAACACAGTCTTTACAAGTCAGAAGAGCAGAAGAGCAATGAAGGAACGAGGTCATTGTTTAGAGCATTTTCATAAGGTGTTAACCTTTCCATAAACTGTAAATCTGTCATGGCATAATCACTTCGCCCAAAGTTGTAACTTCTCAATACCACCACACAGGGGATTGTGTTGCACCTGATTTAAGAGGCACAAAATCAAATCATAGCAATAAGTGAGCTCAGTGGTTTTCAAAATAACCCTGTCACTGTCATCTGATAATACATGTCTAAAATGCCAGGACTGAATTTCAGAACTAGTGAGCTAGTATCTTTTCTAATAGAGCCAAGAAAAAAAATCTTTGAAAGAGAAACTGAGGGGTTTATTAGGTAAAAATGTTTTGAAAACCAGTGACTTAAACAATGGTACATGTGAAGTGTAAGAGTCACAGGTATCCAGTAGACACAAATTCTCCATAAAAGTTGTCATTTTTGACATTGAGTAAAACTTTGAAAATCACTCAATAAATAGTTGGTCTAGAGAATGATTGGATTAATGTCTTCAGTCATAGACAAATCAGCAAAAATTCTACCAAAGTAAAAAGAAAAAAAAACACATTTAAAAACCAAGTATATCTATATCTATAGATGCAGATAACCTTAATATACCCAAAATAGAAATCTAAATTATATATACACACAAACACACACATGCACATGAATATATATATATATATATATATATATATATATATATATAGAGAGAGAGAGAGAGAGAGACATTTCTAATTTCTAATAAAGTAAATCAACATCATGCATGCCAGAATTTAGAAGCATAATCTGTCCCTGTATTTGAGTATACAGTTCAAAATTTATTTCCCAAGTTAAGGAAATGAATATACAATATGTTTTAAACAAATTGAACATTAGGTTTGAAATTATATTTTAAAATACACATGGAATCTTATATTTATAAATGTGTATTTATGTCAAACTAGTTGTAGGAATAGTGGTAATATTGGTGTTAGTATTATATATTGAGTTGGTTAGAGTTAGGCTTACTAAAAGAATATGTGTATCAAATATGTATATTTATAAGAATGTACATGTGAAAACATGTATGTAAACACATGGATATATGTGTTCTAAAACAGAAAATTATATAGGGTGAATCATATGAATATATTTTTTTTCACTTGGGGAGAGTGGATATATCATAAAGTGAATATATACTAATTTAAATGCTAATAAACCATTCCTATTTGAAAATATAAGTCAAAGAACACATCACATCTCATATGAATATACATGCACTTATGTTAAATTAGGTACAGTTACAATAGTCACATTAGGGTTAATAATAAATACTGAAGGGTTTAGGGTTAATGTGAGGGAATGAATATATACATCAGGAAATATGAATATTTCTAAGATATTCTTGCAGCCTCTCATACTTCCAGCACACATTTCTGTCTCCCCTCATGGTAGTCCAGGCAGGATGTAAAACAAGTTAGCAACCAGAACTCATAGAGATGATAGAACTCACTAAAACCAGATTTTATAGTAGAGCTTAAATCAATCAAATGTAAACAGTTTTGAATTGAACAAGTGTTTGCATTTTTTAAGATGTCCTTCTATAAAATTCCACACAAGAATTCTGCCTGTATCCTCACCTCACCTACTCTTCAGGTTTTTCTATGCTCACCTTCTCCATCCTTCTCTTGTGTCCTCCCTTTTTGGGAGTGAAACATAAAATTCCTATAATTTTCTTATTATAGGAATACCCTCCTCTTTTTATAGACTACAGAAGTAAGCAGGGGTTTCCATCTTCATATCAAATAAAATAGACTTCAAGCTAAAGTTAATTAAAGGGGATAAAGAAGGACACTACATACTGCTCAAGGAAACCATACACCAACAAGACATAGCAATCATAAATATATATGCCCCAAACAATGGTTCAGCTATGTTCATTAAACAAACTCTTCTCAAGTTCCAGAGTCAAATTGGCCACAACATAATAATTTTAGGTGATTTAACACACCTCTTTCACCACTGCATAGATCTTTCAAACAAACCTGAACAAAAAATATAGAACTCAATAACACAATTAATAACTTAGACTTAACTGAAATACATATAATATTTCATCCTTCAATAAGAAAATATACTTTCTTCTCAGTAGCACATGGATCCTTCTCTAAAAGAGACCATATATTGTTCCACAAAGCAACTCTTAGCAAATACAAAAAAGTAGAGACACTACCCTGCATTCTATCAGATAATAATGGAATGAAAATAGAAATCAATGATAAAATAAATAAAAGTGACTCCAACATCTGGAGACTAAATAATATGCTACTGAATGAACAATGGGTTGCAAAAACTTCAAGGAGAGAAATAAAATTTTTTGAGATAAATGAGAACACTGATACAACATATTGAAATCTCTGGGACACTATGGCAGTATGAAGAAGGTTCAACATTAAATTTTGATTTAATGATTAAGAGTAAGTTTAGTCAGTAAATATTGGTACTGGGAAACATGAATAATCATAAGACTGCGTGAAAATATATATGAAAACATATATAAGTATATAAGTTCTAAAACATATATAAATATATAAGTTTTGAAATATATAAGTTCTGAGCATTGGCCATGTGTCTTTAACTCATTAAGCCTCAGTTCTATCATTTATAAACTAGAGATGACACTAATAAAATGACTGTCTGAGGCTCCATTCAAACAATTCTACACATCCCTGTCCAAGGAGTATTCTCATCCTATGTCAGGTGTCTATCTTTATAGATATAAGCATTGTGTTTTAAATATTGAAGGAAAGATATTTTACATATTGAATTAAATAATATGGGCTATGCTTGATGCTAATGGAGGGGGCTCAAAAGTAAAGAGATGAACTCCTCAGTGCTCAATTTAAAAAGAGAGACATATGAGAAGAGATGCCTGTAAGAGGTGAGAGCAGATGGAATTTCAAACAGAAAAGGATATGCTGAAATGGTCAGAATGTCTACATCTTGGATTCATGGCTATATCATGGAGGACATTATAAGATTACAGGGCACTTTGAGAGCTCTTTCTAACTTTACCTCCTTGGGTGGCTTGTTTTTGTTATTGTTATTTTTATAGGAAACTCTTAGTGCTAGTAATACATCAAATATTACAAAACCCAGGATATAAAATAGTTTTTGATATATAAAATTTATAAAGAAAAGTAGAAAGTTAGAGATGTTCTGTTCTTTTTTAATTTATAAGTTATTTTTTAATTGTGGTTGGACAATGCCTTTATTTTGCTTACTTATTTTTATGTGGTGTTGAGAATCAAACCCAGGGCCTTGCATGTGCTAGGCGAGCGTGCTACCACTGAGCCACAACCCTAGCCCCGAGTTGTTCTGTTATTACAAAAATTATTAAAATTTTAAAATGTTTTGAGGTGTGTTGTCTGTTGACTTATTTTATGTGCATTGCAAACTTGTCTACAATATTATCTATGAAATATTAGCAACATCTGTTCTTTCTGTTAACATTTTATATTTGAACTACTGAGAACTAACACATTAACCTATCTCTTCTTAAATTTATAAATTTATTAACACATTTTAAGGCTAAAATACACACATCTGTTACTCTTACTACCATCTCTTTAGATAAATTTTATTTCATTGGGATATTCTGTATTACATTTAATCTGCATTTTAAAATTTTGAACTGCTTTTGCTATTGTTATAAAATTAATATATAAAAATAATTTTAAAACTGAAGTAAATGGAGATAAAGGTATATGTGTTTGCCCCTGAAAGACTAACTAGGGACAATTTTCATTAAGCATTTCAATTGTATTCTTTCAGAAATTCTATGTAAATTCTTGTTGAGAATGCTATTATGGTGCTAATGGGTGTCCTGCTTTTCAGTTTCCTGCCTGCCTGAGTTTCTGCACATATCAGAGTTCTTTCTGTATTATAGCTTTGCTCAGTTTAGATATATTGACACAGACGTTCACTGTTTTGCAGGAAGAATAGGAAGGCAATAATACAGTCTTATCTACCAGAGTTAGAAACCCAATGGCTTTTTTTATATTGAAATTTCTTACCTCAAGACTAACTTAAAGAATCTATAGGCTGAAGATGTTGAGGAAAAAGGACTGCACAGAGCAAGACTGAAAAACCACAAGAAAATCACCCTTCAACACCAGCATTTGGGATTATGGGGAAGACGAGTTGGAATCTAGTTTTCCTTTCTACTATCAGATGGGACTATTAACTGAAAGTAGTCTTTACATTTCCTGTCAGTCACTTTGTAGAATTTGTATCTGTAACAGTTCATTTCACACTTTCAACATAACCATTGTTGCTCTGCAACTGTTACATGTTTTAAAACTGACTTTGACATTTTTTTCTTTCTATTTTCATTTGCTAGCCAAAGTGATACCCTTCCACTGCAACTTGATTTTCTATCTTGTTTTCCTTTGATCAATCTGCTCTGGTCATATCAATCTTTTTGTTATGCAAATACCTCTCACATTTTCAGCACTTGCTTCTCCCCCAGCTAGGATTTTATAGGAGTATTCATATATTCCACCCACTTATACATTTAGATTTCTATTCACATTGAGTTTCCATGGTATCATTGCTGAGTATCTAATCCAAAATAAAGCATTACTCTATCTTATTCTCTATCCTTTTCTCTAGTTTTATTTTTTGAAACATCACTTATCATTACCTGACACATTTATTTATTTTCTGTGTACTTCAGCTAGGATAGAGTTATGTGAGGACACAGAGAGACTTCAATATATTCTGTTAGTGTCTCATGGTGAGGAAAAAAGAAGCATACAGCAAGCACTAATACATAACCAAATGGATACATTTGTTCATACAATAATAAAAATGATAATAGCTGCTGAGTTCAATGATGCTTAGTAATTTAAGGGGCTGAGCCAGGAGGGTTGTAAATTCATGGCCAGTCTTATTATGTCAGCAAGATCGTCAGCAACTTGGCAAAACACTGTCTCAAAATTAAAGAAAAAATAAAATTAAAAAGGACTAAGGATGTAGTGTGCTTGCCTGGCATGCATGCAGCCCGGGTTCCATCCTCGGCACCACATACAAAGATGCTGTGTCCGCCGATAACTAAAAAATAAATATTAAAAAAAAATTCTCTCTCTCTCTCTCTCTCTCTCTCTCTCCTCTCTCTCTCTCTCTCTTTTATTTTTTTTAAAGTACTAAGGATATAGATCAGTAATAAAGTGTTCCTGAATCCAATGCCCAGTATTGGAAAGAAATGATAATAGCTACTCAGCATTTAAATCCAATAACTAAAATAGCCTCTTCCCTGTAAACATAGATTTATGTGATTAACAATCACTCCTCTTTCTCCCAAAAGGATTCTGATTTTCCACCACTGAGTCACAATAGGAACTTTCCTATTAAACATTATAATTGTGTTTATTGAATTGATAGCTGAGGGATACAATGAGAAATAATGAAGCATTATTCTGGCCATCCTGTTTGTTGCAGGTGTGGGTGGTATCGAAGCAGAAGCTGTCACTTTCCTATTGTGACTCAGTGGTGGAAAATCAGAATCCTTTTCACATTTCCCAAATTAAAAATGTTTTTTCTGCCTCTGCCATTCATCTGTAATGTAAGAATTGTCTCCACTAAGTGCCATTGGTAGTTTTGCTGTCCTTTCCAGCATTTATTTTGCATTATCAATGAAATCATATTTCTCCTCATCACAGAGTAATTTAAATCATACATTTGAGTATGGTGTTCTGTTCACTAAATATGTGATGGATTACTTAAATGTTTTACATTTTAACTAGCAAAAATTTTCCCTTCCCAATCCAGATGCAGAAATTAACTTTGGACAAAGGTTAATAAATCTAATAGTGGTTTCACTTATGAAAGGTGTCAATATAGTAAAAATTCTTGTTTAATACAATCGTTTTTTTTTTTCCTTTTATATTTTTCTGTGTTTGAGGGGTAGGTAGTCCTATAGTTTAGAAATGCATTTTAATGTGCTTTTTTTTTTATCCTTCAGCAAACCTCACAGGGTGATACTACATCCAGAAAGGGAACTAAAAGACAGGGTAAAACATGCACAAAACCACTTTTATTACATCCAGGATTCATATGTTAAGATTGCATCAGCCATAAAAAGGGAGAAGCAATGTTTCTCTTCATATCTGTTAATCTAACCTAGATTGGGTTTTGTTGTTGTTATTATAGCATGGATTGAGTTTAAATAAGGGGCCCTTAACCAGCTAGCCACATCCCCATCCGTTTTTATTTTTAATTTTTGAGACAGAGTCTCACTAAATTGCTCAGGGCCTCACTAATCTGTTAGGGCTGGTCTTGGACTTGTGATTCTCTTGCCTCATCTTCCCAAGTTGCTGCAATTACAGGCTTGTACCACCATGCATAATGTAACCTAGATTTTTACATATCATTGTTGATTTCAGATATGCTTGAGAGACAAGAAATCAGGCAAACATTTTTTAATTGTCTCTTTCTTTCTTTTTTTCTTTTCTCAGAGGCAATTGGGTTGCAGTTTGATAGAGGCATAAGACAGTATCACACATGAGACTGTGCCTGTGTACAGTGGCTATTATTTAGGTATCCTCTGGTTTCATGTGACAAAAAAAGTTAATATTCAAAAGCAACGTGAAGCTTCACATTATTGAGAATTCTGGAGAATGTCTTAAGACACAGATAGACAAATATTAAAAAAAAAAAAAAGGTTTGAGGGTCCAGTTTCTCTCTCCCATCTTCACCTCTCTTTGGATTCCTTCTTCATTTCATGGTCCAAGATGGCTGAAATAACTTCTAATCTTACTTCCCCTTGCAACTTAACTAAAAATTAGGCATTTTCCCCAAATGTTAGGGCCCTGATATTGCTTTACTTAGAACATTTACATTGTAAAATTTGCAATTGAAATTTTTTTGCCCTTTTCAGATAAAATATTCTACCATATTCTTGCCCTTTTTCCAATTCAGCACTATATATATATATATATATATATATATATATATATATATATATATATATATATATATCTTTATCAAAGACCTAGAAGCAATTCCTTTGAAATGTAACCATTAAGAAGTTCTTGTCATGGAGGTAACCCAGAAGGAGGAAGAAGCGGTGGCGGTGGCTCTCCAGGAGGCTGTGGCGGGCATCAGGGTGGGCGCTGCGGTCCTGGCCAGGGAGTGAGGCAGGGCTGACCTGGCTGGTGGGCTGGGTGGTGGCCGGGGGCCGCCCAGCGCCTTAGCCCGCGCCTGGTTGCCAGATGTGGCTGCGCATGCAGCCCTGGGCCCGCTGTGAGCTGGGGGCCGATCCCTCTTCCTGCCTGGGGGCGGCCACCCGCGCCAGGCGCGGCCTGCAGGATCGCTGCAAGGCCATTGCGCTGGGCCCAGGAGTGCAGGCCTTGGTGGCCATTGTCTTCCTAGCCCTGAACATGACCGCCGACAGGCTGTGGGTGACTCCTGGAGAGCGGGAGCCCCACCCCCACCCCATGGCACCGGACTTCGTGCCCTTCTGCATCTGCACCCACTGAACATGCTGGCCTAAGCTGTAGAGGCTGTGCTGCTGCTGCGGGAGGGACTGCTGCGCAGGGTGCGCTGCCTGCAGCTCGGAAGCCTAGGCTCTGGCCCTTCAGCCGCCGGCCCTGAGCCCGACTCAGCCTCCTGTCTTGCTGAGGGGTCTGGCCGTGACTGTGTGTTACTGCAGGAGGACTTTCTGTCTCATGGGGCAGACTCCACGTCTATCTGCAGTGCATTTAGCTCAACCACCCAAGCAGCACGTGGCCGCACTGTGGACTGTGGGGCTCACTACAGGAGGGTCCTGAAAGCCTTCACCAGCATCCTGGAGAAGGTCGGAGATCATCAGTTCCTCCTCTACTCTGGCAGATCCACACCAATGCCCTCTCGGCAGGGGCACCTGGTAGTGGTGGCTGCCAAAAAGCTAGTAAACCAGCTCCAGGTGGCTCCCAAGATGCAATTGGGTGAGATGGTCCTCTGGGTGGTGTATGTCTCAGGCCCCATCAACCCCTAAGTTCTCAAAAGCAAAGTCGCTAAGGAGCTGAAGACACTCCAGCACTTGGCCCCGAAGGAGATGCTGGAGCTCTTGGAGATGCCCACGGTTGAGCTGCTTCCGGACCACCAGCGCCTCTAGGTGCAACTGTTTTGCTCAGTGGAGGAAATGAAGATCACCCGACTCCCACAGGCCATCAGGCCTGACCCTGAACCTGACACTCTAATACATGCTCTCCTGCTCACCAGCCCCTCTGCTCAGTCCCTCCTTGAGCCACGGAAGCGAGACCAGCTGGAGGCCAAACTCAACTACGAAGACCACTTCAGCAACCACGCCACCATGCACACCAAGAACCTGTGGCCCACCCAGCTGTCCTTGGTGTAGCAGATCCTGCAGCACTCTGACCTGTGGAGGCTGACACCTCTGAAGCGGGCTGCAAGGGCCTGATTAAGGTGGGCGCTCCGGGCATCCTGCAGGGCATGATGCTCAGCTTTGGGGGGGCTGCAGTTCATGGAGAACCACTTACAGTTCCAGGCCGACCAGGAAGTGCTGCACAACAGCTATGCGCTGCACGGCATCCGCAAGAACGATCACATGGAACTGGCTGACACCAAGGGCAAGCCCTACCTGCATGTGTCCATGAAGTCCAGCAGCCAGCCCGTCAAGATCTTCGCCTATGAGGCGAGCTGCCTGGACAACCCAGTGGAGCTGACCTCGGCCTGCTGGAGCCACACCTTCTCACTCATGGTGACATAGCCCATCAGGCCGCTGCTCCTCATCTCCAGTGACCTCACACACCTGCAGGACCTGCGGCCCACGCTGCACCTCAATGCCATCGGGCCCTCAATGAGCACATGGCCCAGCAGGACCCAGGGCTTCCTTTCCTCGTCTCGTTCAGCGTGGCCTCCCTCATCACCCTCTTCCACCTCCTCCTCTTTAAGCTCATCTACAAGGAGTACTGCCCCTCTTCAGGAGCAAGGAAGACCCCAGTATCTGAGAAACTGTGAGTCCTGCTTTCTGTCACTGTTGCATAAGACACCATCTGTTGCTACAGACAAGGGATCCTTTGGAAGCACCTACCCTTTGTGCCTGTGGGGGACAGTGACTCCGAAGTGCTTATAGATGCCAGCTTGGATTGGAAGGAACAAGTGTCCAGTAGGGAGGGAGGGGCCAGTGGACTTATAAGCTTTCCACTCAATAAAGTAAACCTGTGCAGAGCCTATATATATAGTTTTCTAGTGACTATGGTAGAGGAGTCTTAACTCAGAAAAACATCAACTAGCAAGTAAAAATGGTCTAATCCCATTGACTAATCTCCCTTACCCTGAGTGCTTTCTAGTACTTTAGGTGCTGGGTTACCTTGACATTTAAAACTCTCCCTTCTTTTGGTTCAATAGAGTTCAGACTCTCTTCCCTATTAAAATAGTCTTCGATAAAGTCTTCTTTAACTTTTTAACTAGTAAAAGGAAATAAAAAGATTCCATGAATGGTAAAGACTTAGAGAAAAAAATAATTTGAATATTATGTTGTATGTCAATGAGAGAAACAAAAACAAAACAAAAACCCATATAGCATTTTTGGCAGGAAGTTTTGGAAAAGTGGTTTCTATAAAGTGGCAGAAGAGCAAGGGATGGATATAGGAGGATATAAGTCATAGCGATAGGGTTGGAGGTAGGTGGTCCAGCCGTTTTATGATCTGCCTTCCCTGTTAAACTTGAAGGGGATGTAGATGACTTGTAAAAGTTCTAAAAAAATTGTCTTTTTTTTATAAGTATAAGAATGGTTGAGAGAGTAGGTGAGGTATCTTATGATCTTTCCTCCTCCACCCATCTTGCTCATAAGTAGGAGTAGACATTTGAAAACATAAAGTGAAAGGAGATAAGTCAAAAGAGTTTCATGTTAGGACAGATCTCCATAGTTAACTTCATGCCCCAAAGAGGGAGTAGTGGTACAGTTATTTTTACAAGTCAAATGTCAACTGTTCTTTGTAATAAAATATAAATTGCTATTTACGACTAAGAATAACAAAATAACAAGAACTAGGAAAAACCATCAATGTATATTTTTCAATGTACTGAAAGAATTTTATAAGAGTATAACTGCATGTCTAAAATAGGTATTACTTGTGTTCTAAAATTATTAATATTTCTTACAATTAGTAATATAAAAAGTAAAAAGATTGGCTAGGCCTCCTGAGAATTTTCTAAATCTATTTTGCAAGGAAGAACACCTGTTATTGTATTTTATATCTAATTTGTCTGTATTTAACAAACCACAATATTTTATTTCATGTTTATTCTCTCAAAGAAATCTCACTTAGATGAATATGCTAGAAAAATTTTTTTTAATGCAGTTTGAGTTTATACATGCAATATCTTGCTGTGGCAATATCAACCAGTATTAATTTATATTTAATTAAAATAATTACATAATGTTCTGCATTCAGGATATGTTCAAAATATCAATTAAGTGACCAGGACTGAGAAATATAAGCAACTTTTACCAAATGGAACTGTATTAGTCTTCCTTTCTTTATATGGCTTCTTTAGGAAAAAAAAAGTTATAATCACAATATGCTTGCAAATACCTTTAAAAATTTACCTGAGCAGCATTTCATTATGGTAATATTATAATCATACAGATATCACATATTTTCATTTGATGATGCAATTTTCCAGCGTAGGACTTCTCAGCTGTTGTGTTTTCTCTGATGTATGACATTGTCTTTTAAAAATTCTATGTAGAAAAGTAAAAAATAAATTATAACTTCTTAACCCATATCAATGATTCATGATCAATCATTTTGTGTTTCATTTGATGACAGAATTGCACTGTGTATTCTTGTAGAATTATATCCTGTAATGCAACCATAAGAATATTAGACTTGGGATTATTGTAAAGGAATCAACAGATCATACTCTGATGTACAGTGATTTATTTCAATAGTATTGTTAGGATTGCAAAGCTTGCAAAGATATTCAGTAAAATTCTTAATCCATGATGAAAAAAATAACTTGCCTGGAACAGAAAAGAATTTTCAGGAGAACAAAACTATTTAATGTATTTTCTAGGTAATTATTCTTTGTTGAGTCACAATTACAGTGTTGATGATTGTTTTCACTAGCAAGTTTTGATAGAAAGTACACAGAAATTCAGAAAAAATGCATTATTTTGACTAAGTCCTTTTTTCCTCTTTGCAGATTTGATCATAGTTGACAAAACTTTGACTGCATTTTAGGATTGCTGGGAGATTTAATTGTAAAGGACTGGCTGCTGATATATTTGCAAGTTTTTTGTTTTAAGACTTCCTATAGTCTGTTAATTAGTTTTTCACATAGCTCTACAAGATGCAGACATTAACTTTGATGTAATATTTATAGGTTTATGGTAGATGAATCAGTCAATACAAGTATTTTTTGAATGATAGTACCTATAATTTAACTTTTCTTCTTCTTCTTCTTCTCCCTTCCACAATCACATTTATTTTTTTTCTTTCCTGGCATATGTTTCTGCATACTTTATAAACACATCTTTATTTTTAGTGTGAAATTTAAAGTAATATTTCACATTTTCTTATTCTTCAAAATTTTCTGATTGAGACCTTCTTTTATCACAATAAAATTATTTGTCCATTAGTTTTAGAAAATTTTTCATCATATATTCTCTCATTTTACAACTTCACTTATGTATATGATGGAGCTATCCCAGATGTAATTTGCCCTAAAGGAAAACTTCAAATAATTATTGAAGTACTTTACACTTTTGCAGTGGAAAAAGAAAGATGTGTATGCTTTTATCACTTTTGAGTATATATGACCTTAGTTATTAGTGTTTCTAATAAAATATTTGATATTCTGTGAATGGAAATTGTGAAATCCCTCAAAGTTATATCACATAGTTTTACTGCGGACCCCTCCTTACACCCACTGGTCTTCCTCAAGGGAAAGCATGAGGTGCCTGAGGGATGAAGTGCATTATGGTGCTAAATTGTGCAATTCATCCTTATGCTTTTTATGCTTGAAAGACAGCTTCCTTCAGGGCACAGACATGCCATGTAATGTCATGCAAGGCATTATGCCATTTTGGATGATTGTCCACAGTTATTTACCAGAGACTGGATCAATATATTTTTTTCTAATTCTGAGGTAAAAGTTAGTAACTTTTAAACTAGGAACAATGGTTTATGCCAGTAAGGCCTATGAAATGTTTATTTTCATCTGTCTTATTTTATCTCTTTATTGATTCCGAACATAGGTGGAGAATACTGTGACTTTAAAACTTGAAACTTTCATTTTATAATATATCCCAGGCAATTGCAAAACAATATATGTGCTGCTTAGTTAGTTAGTTAGTTAGTTAGTTTGTTTTCTGGCCAAGGTACAAGGTAACAGGCATAAAACAGAGTCCTTGGGAGGGTAGGTAGGATTCTTAAAGGGAAGCTTATACATTAAATCATCTTCAGAATATTAGTGATAAAAAAGATGTCTGAGTGGTTTTCAACCCATAGACTAAAGTATAACATAAATGAATTTTGCAACAATTTTGTCACTTAAGTAACACTGATTTGTGTACAAAAGAGTAAATAACAACAGTTAGGAGTAGCATTCATGGAGGAGCAAATATGTAAGCCACAAGCCAGAGGAGGCTATAGAACTAATAAACACCCTGGGACAAAGCTTCCAGTAAGGCATGCATCACCTTTGGCAAAGAATTTTTCATGGCTCCTCAGTTGATATAAGCAATTTCAATAAAATATGAGAATTTATGAAATTCTGTGAGGGACATGATTTCTCAATGAAGATTTAGAATAATAGGTGCAGAAGAGATAACTGTTTTAGTCTGATCAGTTAAAGTGCCACAATACCAATTCTTCCTGATCCTGGGCCCAGAGACCCATTCCTTCTGTTTGTTGTAGTTGTATTCACAATTCCTAGCTAATTCCACGTCTCTCATTATAAGAAATAATGTCAGCACTATTGTTAATCACAAATTCATGTGTCAATTTTATAATTCCTGTATAATTTCATCTCTCTTATTAGAGTAATGATCACAGCACTATTATTAATCACAAAAATACTTCTTTGAAACTAGTTTGTATTGAAGCAAAAAAAGATGTTCCTACTTATGTGAGTACATTTTGGGTAGTTATATGTCATTACTAATATCATGCTGCAGCATGGTGCATTAAGTCACCAAAACTCCTGGCTTGCAATGACACTCCCAAATGTCCTTACTTGGCTGTAGTTGTGTAGTGTGCAAGTGCAAATCTTGCCTGCAATATGAAGAAAAGTGTGAACAATGGTTTATTTTTAATGCAATGCTAAATTAATAATTTGGAATTTTTAAAAGTACAGGACAACACATTCTTCAATTCTCTAGGCAATAAATACTGCTTTCTAGAATGTAATCTTTTTCAATACTGACCACAACTCTGACATTTATGCACCACTCCTATTTCTGCAGGAAATATTCTTTCCTCAACTGGCATGCCAAAGTCCAACGTAGAGATCATGATATTTCCTCATGGTTCAGAGAAAAAAAGAGCATTAATCATAAGGGTCTATAGGTAGTGAGAAGCAAAGATCTTATAAACCATAAGAAGTGACAGATATGCCCTCTTTCACAGGATTACTTGACATATGGCAGGGAACCTCAAAAACAGGTAAATTGACCAATATGCATGCCACTGGTGGGGACCCACAATAACAATGATATTGTCATAACACATTGTGTTAGAATCTCTGTATACTGGAATGTAAGGAAAAAATAAGGGCAAGAAGTAGAAACTGTTAATCCAAGTTGATTTATGGACTCTAAATCAGAGAATGGTTCTGGCCCATGTCTAAAATGACTGAATATAACCCTATATCACAGTTATCACTATTCCAGTGGACCGATTTCAAGGCATCTTATGAAATGTATAACATACTAGATAATAGGAGATATCTACTTTTCAGGACATAATCTGGAAATTCTAATCCACTTGTTTGGGGCTCAGCATTTTTTTTTTTTTTTTTTGGTATCTGATCAACCCCATATTGGTGTGAGTTAGAGAAGAGTTTTCAAAATCATCCTAAAGGAAAGAAATAGCACTAGTTTCTAGACATAACACTTCTGCTTCTGATATGTTTTAGGTCCTCAAAAGAGAAACTGCTTCAAATTTGCTGAAAGTAGGAGGAAGAGGAAAGATGAACATTTCTAGCTTGAATTAAACAAACAGAAAACACTAATTTAGTTTTTAATCCTAAATTTTGGATTTATGAAAAAAAAAACTTAAGCAGTTAGTTAATATTTTAATGGTTTTTACAAAAATCTTTACTCCAGAACATATAGCCACTTGGAAAATTCTGTGGCAGGAAGAATTGATAAAATGGATTTAGTGGATTTATGATACAGTGAACTCTCATTAAATAATAATATGGTTTTGGCTTAACTCAGAAAATTATGCTGAAATGAAATCTTGTTATTTTGATGAACTCTTAAGTAAAATTTCAAGAATATTACTGAACTCCCAGTTCAGTGGAAAGGAAATGAATATTGTGAGGTAGACTGAAGAACTTCACTCAGGGGTGTAATTGGAAAAGCCCACTGACTAGGTAGAATATTGCTTATATTGGAGTCCAAGAGATTTTGCAGCCTCAGAAAACACAGGATGCATCAATCATAATGTTACTGTAATGGAATAATTTACTTTGTTTTATCTTTTTCCATGAGGCCAACAAGTTATTTATCGTATTTTAAAAAACTATATGTTTGCTTCACTCTATTTTTACAAATTTAAGGATTTACATTTTGGTCTTGGAATAGCATACTATTTGCTTGTCAGAGATAATTGTGTCATTCTCAAAGAAATGGTATTTAGCATCCCCATAATGCAAAATAAAAGAATCTAAAACGTCAGTAGAATGTCATAGTAATTGGGCAATTGCATTCTTTAAGCATCTATATTATGTTCCTAAGAGGGTAATTGCTTTTCCTCTTAGAATGAATGGATGTAGTAACTACAAATTTGAAGATTTTGGCATTTGTATTTATTTTGTGTGTATACAATATATGGATAATATATATCTATTCTAGTTAGGGCAGAAGAGTGAGAAGGAAAGAGAGGTGGCAGGGGATTAGCAAGGATGGTTGAATGTGATAGACATCATTATCCAAAGTACATATATAAAGACACAAATTGGTGTCAACATACTTTATATACAACCACAGATATGAAAAATTGTATATGTGTAATAAGAATTGTAATGCATTCTGCTGTCATGTATTTTTAAATCAATAAAAATAAATATATAAAATTACAACTCAAAAATAATATATATGTATGTATATAACATATGTACATATATATTTGTATATGCCTGCCTTTGCATACACACATATGCATGTGTATACATATTTGCTTCTATGTATATACATTAATGAATACATGGAAATGTTATAATAATTTTTGAAGGAAAATAAAAATACTAGTTTTGGGGCTTATTTTTGATTGCCTTAGGGTCAGACCATCTCCAGTAAAGATTGTCAGAATATTTTGGATGAGAAGGCCCCCATTGTATCTTATTAGGAAATAATGTTGGCAAATTTGTGTAACTCATTTGTTTATACAGCTAAATAACTATTTTACTCATTAATTATTTTATTTTGTTTTTTTCTGAATATATTTATAGCTGACTAGAAAATACGAATCAGATTCTAATAAAAATTTTAGTTCTTCCCTATATTTCTAACAGCCTCTAGATAGAGGTTTTGATGTTTGCTCAGTATTTAGAATGTCATAAAATGACTTTTTCTCTATAAAAAACTCATAAAATGAGTTTTCTCTAGCTAGTGCACAACAGATAATTACACTTTGATGGCAGCATTTGACCTCCAGAAATTCCCCAAGGCATGTCTTAGCCTTTTCAACAAACCGTTTTTTTTTTTTTTTAACATTGTAAAAAACAAGCATTTGCTCCACTTAATCTTTCCTTAAATTTTCCTTGTCTGATATTAATATTGTCAATATAGTTCTTTTGCCTTGATTGTGTATACTTTTGCCTGTCCCCTTTAAAGAATTATTTTCAAATTTTCTGTGTCACTATAAGTTTATGTCTCTTGTAAACAAAATGCAAATTATTGATTACTAAAATCTAAAGATCTTTATCTTTTGTGATGAGAGTTATAAAATCATCAATAGTTACTGTGGGTTTAATGTTCTTGTTCTTGTCACTATGGTCATTTTTCTGTTATATATGTATAGACTTATGCATGTGCTTTTCCATTTCTTTAAAATCATAATATAGCGTATTGTAAATGCTGAGATTAATTAACATGTGCTCATTTATTTCTAAAAAAGTAAATGAATTAGCTCACCTTGTTATCTCTTCTGGGAAGCTACTGCAAGAGGACATCATAAACTGGATTGCTATGGATATTTAAGGATGCATAAACAGTTTGCTGAAGGATACACAGAGTATTCTTTATTGGACATGATGTTATCAAAATATTTCACAAGTTGGAATAATTTCAGACTTTACTAGTTGAGAATTTCTAATCTTAAAATATGAAGTCCAAAGTGATCTAAATCCCTTTTAGATTTTAGAATTTTGCATTAAAATCACTCATCCTATATAACATAGCACTCCTTTTTAATTTTACAAATGCATATTTCTTTGTGTTTTAAGTCTGGAAAAACTGCTGGTTCTCTAGTATAAGTAAGTTTATATCAAGACTACATAGATAAAAATGAAGCATACATAGATGTCTTTGGTTATCCTTCATAAAATTGTGCATATATGGCATAGTCTGGTAATATATGATTTACTAGACTTTTGGGGATCAGGCCTGATGGTCACAGAGGTGGCATCCTCTATATTTGAAGTTATATTATGAGTAATATGTTTATATATAAATATGGGATATAGTATATATACTGTACATGTATACACATATGTACTATATCCCATATTGATAAGATACTTTCAATTCAGACCAGTCTTTGCCATCAAACTATTGGCAAAAATCTATGTTTTGGGATCCAAGAAAGAAAATGTGCAGGAGTAGTCTTTATGAAACAAATATTGAAACAGAAGTTAAAAGATAGGCAATGTCACTTAAATGGATATATAAATTAAATGAGATAATTTAGAATATATTTTAAAATGCATAACAACTACATACTATTAAAGAAAAACAACACTGTGAATCATTTTAGAGATACAGAAGTTTTAGACTGGTGAAGGATGAATATTTTTCCCTAATTCATTTGATTATATTTTTAATTTTAGAATACCATATGATATCATATTCATCTATTTGGCTGTCTCTTGGCCGCTCAATTTTTTATTTTTGTATTCAGTGTCTGTACATCTCATTGTCTAGTCATCTTTTTCTTTTTTCTACCTATCATTACTTAACACTTACTAATCTTTCACATTAGTGCAGTAATTTTTATATAAGCTCTTCCTATAAGAAGCCTAGCTTTGAAATCATGATGATTCTAGAGATGAACTTGTCAGATAGGCACAGAAAGATGCTCAACAAGAAGTATTTACTGGCTTATGTGACCCATAGCATAAAGATTAACTTATGAAAGAATAATGAGGAAAAATGAGTATGGAAAAAAATGAGCTGATAATTGACATAAAGTTTGATCATTTTTAAAGCATATTTCATATTCTGTTAATTTAAAGGAAGTCAGCTTTTAAAGCAATCCAATTCTACATTGCAAATCTCATATTAACTTTTTATTATTTCTAAAATTTTAATTCCAAAATATGAAAAAATTACAATGTTGTTATATTTGCATATTTTTGTCTTTGTCATTTACTGGTCTCTAAAATATTTTGTGCAGGTTTTGTATTTTTCTCTTGATAATTGCTTTGCATAAATGACATGATTTTCAGTGTCTTTTCCTGATAAAGATAATGAGCAAAATTAAAATGCAAATGACAGGAGCTGATGCAGCAGTGAATCATCCAAATGCCTGATTCCCTTGACTTAAACCTGCTGCTGCCAAAGAAGCAACTATTTGTATTCTGACAGATGGTTCCAGAACCCATTGTCTCTTTCAGTCTCTCTGGAATTCTCCCTTTTATAACCCCCCCTTTTCTTCCCATTCCCTCATTTATGATAAAAATCATCATGCTTGTAAGTGCTAATTCTTTTTGAGCATTATCTTAACATCAAGATTTATCACAGTTGGAAGTTACATAATTCTCCCCAAAAACAATAATAAAAAAATCCAAAAACTTATATCAAAAATCTTATATTTAGGAGCTTGATATATTTTACCCAATTTAACTAACTTATTTAAACTTTAGTGCAGTATTCCTATTCCCTTTGAAGATGTTAAACATCTTTTTTGTTTCATTTAGCAGAATGGTAATCAAGTATATTGTATTTATTTATATTTATATAATCTACATATTCAAAATTTTATTTTCTCCAAGTGTATACTTGCATACATTACAACAGGATTAAATTTATTTGTGCATTATTTATCTATTGATGTTAAATAGAATAACACAAACTCGGTAAAAATGCATATTTATTATTTGGATGCTTTAAAGGTGAGACATTTAAAATGGGTCTTACAGGGGTGATTTCGAGGTGTTGACAGGCTTGTGTTCCCTTTGAATCCCTAAAAGATAAGTCTGCAATGGCCAGTAGACACTCACATATTGTGTCACTTTGCAACTTACTCTTCTGTGACTCTCTTCCATATTACTAAATATTTGGGATTATATTTAAGCCCCTCAGATAATCACCACATCATCTCTACCTCAAAATATAAAAATATGCTGAAGAACAACTTTAATTCTATTTCGAACAATATGCCTGCTTGCATTATCACATAACTATTTACAGGTTCTGCAGATTAGAAGGGTCTTTGATGGGTATTTGTTCTGCTTGCGACTATGAATAAGAAAAAAACTATATTCTTATAAACATGTATACATTTACATGTACATACACACATATATATACATACTGTGAAAACATACAAATATATGTTTAGATATATGTATAAACAGTTTTCACAAATAAATAACAGCAATTTCTACTCCATCTTTAGTTCATAAGAATTTGTTTTGTGTCCTCATCAATACTATGTATTGTTTTTGTTGTTGTTGTTGTCGTTTCTTACTGGAAATTTAAATCAGGGACACACAGAGACTGGGTCACACATAGTTGCTTAGGGCCTTGCTAAGTTTCTGAGGCTGATTTTGAACTCAAGATTATCTTGCCTTAGCCTCCCAATCCAATGGGATTAGAGGTGTGTGCCATAGCACCTGCTTCTATTTTTATTTTTACATTGAAATATATATTACTTCTAAAATTAATTTATAGTTGATATTAAGAAAGCATAGAATACCATTTTTCCCCACAAATACCTCTTTGTGGGTTTTTTTTTTTGTTTTTGCTTTTGTTTTTGTTTTTGGAAAAGATACAATTTTTCTATTTCCACACAGTAGTGCCAGATATATACTTCATTGTTGTCTAAATGGCAAGTTGTTTATTACTATTATTATTATTATTATTATTATTAAGCTATGTCTTATTTACAAAAATTTATTTGTTCATATTATTATAAGGTATATACTCTTTTCTATAACTTCATAACATACAGCAATGTGTATCCAATGACCTGTTGGGGGTTGGGAGGAGAGGGGAGGTTTCATGGGGTTAGAAATGATGGTGGAATATGATGGAAATTATTATCCAAAGTACATGTATAAAGAAGTGAATTGATGTGAATATATTTTTTTATAAAACCAGAGAAATGAAAAATTATGCTCTATATGTGTAATAAGGATTGTATTGAATTCTGCTGTCATATATAATTTAAAAATAATTAAAAATTAATACTACTCTTTTTAAAAACTGAAAAAAAGGTCTGTTGGTCAGTGATAAACTTTATAAAGTATAAAATGTATCCTGAACATTTGGTAATAAAAAAACCTAGATGTAGGTATTTATACTGTTTTCAGCAAAATTAAAAAAAAATTACTGTAGAGTTCATTTCTTGCAATGTATAATTATATGAAATGTATTTTTTACATATACATATATATTACCATTGTATATAATTAATAAATGATTACTGTATCTCACATCAACCACATTTGTTTCAAACTAATTTGTCTTTTGAAAGCACCAATATATGACACTCTGTATATGTACACTTTGTGTGTCTTCAAATTCGTCAATTTTATATATTATGTTCTTTTTTTACTCTCCTTTTTATATAATTTCTTTTCCAAATTATTGTGATTAATGAATTTTAGACACTTCAGTTTAACAGTGCAGTCTGTAGATTTTATTTTAACTTCAGCTTTAAATACTTCCCACTTTTTATAGGCTTATTGTTATGTAAATGACTTCTAAAAACCTGCATATATAACACCCTAACCTGACTTTACTCTGGACTATTGATATCTGAGTGGAGGGGATCTTAATGTGATCCATGGACAAAGCATAACAGGGATGGGTCAGGATGTGAGATTGGTGGATGCTGAGTATGTAGTAGTGAGTATTCATGAAAAAGTAACAGTGGAATAGATAGGGGTAGAGAAAAATGTGCTGTGAAGGAAAGAGGGAAAGCTCAAGAGTTCAGATTTAAAAAGTCTAATGGTTCATCGCATTTCCTGAGAAACCTTGTCCAGGAGGGATGGCGTCCACTGGAGACCCTCACAAGTCTCACCCTGACTCTGCTGACCCTTTTTCTGGATCCTGTTGGCTTTTTAAATAATGTGCACAGGTGGCAAGAACTCTAAACTTCCCAGTGGGTGGAGTACAGTGGTCCCTGTGTGCCATGGGTAGGGACCGCTAAGGAAGCCTGTGACCAGGACTCAGAGATCCTCAAAGCTGCCAAGAACCTTCTCCCACTCACTGTTTCCAATGTCCCCTGACACTTAAGAACTGCTTGGGATTAAGTGCTGTGCATGAAACCCAAGGAAATAAGGAGGCACACAGCTCAGAATGGACTGTGAGTCTCAGATGGCATGAGGCCATGGCCACACTTTCCCAGGACCCATTTAACAGTAGGAAAAGGACTTAGTAACCAGAACCAAGATGCCTCTGGCATCCTGCTGCAGGCCACTCAGCCTGAAGGCTCTCATAGATCCATGGCACCCTCGTCCTACTGGATGGCAGGCATGCTTTCTGCTATCATTTTCCATGTGAAGATGCTGCTGAGGTGTCACTGGACAGGCTCTTGTGGTAGTTGGGGTAGAGGGAGGGGAGGGGAGGGGAGGGGGCATAGGAAGGGTATAGGAAGGGCAGCAGAATACAACAGATACTTGTTTGGCAGTACGTATAAAAGTGGCTGTATAATCAACGTGATTCTGCAATCTGTACATGGGGGAATAATAAGAATTCATACCCCATTTAAAACAAATGTATGATATATGATGTGTCAAGATCAATGTAATGTTTTGAGCAACCAATAAATTTCTAAAAAAAATTAAAAAAAAAAGTCTAATGGTGGATCGATGGTAGCATGAGGGTAAGGGGAAGTTTCTTTGGAGGGAGAAATAAGGTAGGGGAGAAAGAAGAAGGTAACTGTGACACAGTTCCCAAGAGAAAGAGTCAGGTGAATGGGTTATGTGTTCTTTTCTTCCCACCTTGGTGTGGAATTGATAATTCACAGAATATGTTTCAGTAGGTAGTATAAAACCATTTCCAAGTAGCTTTACAAATTTGTGTGGTCACAATCAACATTTGACAATTCCAGTCACATAAAATCTTTGTACACTTTCATCTGTTTTTTTTTAATTTTTTATTTGTTCCATTTTTTAATTCACTTTTGCTTTACTGTTATTGTGGTGTGTGTGTGTGTGTGTGTGTGTGTGTGTGTGTGTAGAATGTTAACTTCTATAACATTAGTTTATGTGTTTATTCATATATTTACTTGTCATTTGAATGTTTTTCTCCTTGGCCAGGCCTGCTTTATATCAGATCTTAATCTTGGTTTATGAAGATTTGATAAAAACACATCATTTCAAACAGCTCAAGAATCTGTCCTCTGGGTTTAACTCAATCCTGCACAAAGTGGACATCCTTGTCAACAAAAAGCTATCTAGAAATGCATGTTTATTACCATACATATCTTAAAATAGGACTCTTGTTTTCCATTTATATGTTGGAGAGCAGGAGAGTAACTGTCCAAAGCAGAAGTTAATAAACCTAGATAAGTTTTCCATACACTTGCCCACTACTGCTTTTAAATTGTTTACATCCTTGACATTGACAGTGTCACTAATAATGCTACTGTTTAATTTCTCTGTTGTTTTATGCTCTCTCTTTCTTTCTCTCTCACTGATTTGTATTTATTCATTGATTGAATTTTTGGTATCACACATTGAATCCAGTAATGATTTGCTACTGAGCCACATCTCAAGCCCTTTATAAATAATATTATTTAGAGCTAGGGTTGGATGAATTTCTTAGAGCCTCACTAAGTTGCTAAGCCTTGCTGTCAACTTGTGATCCTCCTGCCTCTGCCTCTCAAGCCACTGGGATTACAGGCATACTGCACTGCACCCAAGTTTTTTTAAAACTATTTATTTATTTATTTATTTGGTGTGAAGGATACAACCTAGTGCCTCACATGTGCTAGGCAGGTCATCTACGACAGCCACAACCCCAGCCCTGCAGCCAGCCTTTTATGTTGTCTTTAAAGTAATCAGACACAAGTGTAGAAATTGAAATTGCATTTTTATCACTGTTTTCTATTAAAGTTATGTATGACTAACTAAAATATTTATTAAATCAATTTAATGAATGATTACTCTTTTCCTTCCTGGGGATTATTTATTTTATTATTATTATTATTATTATGTGTGTGTGTGTGTGTAGGTCTTGGTGAAGTGTCTTCTTCTTTGCTTAAAGAGCGTGGGTGTAACCTGTTATAGCATAGATCTATGCTAAGTGTGTTGAAAATTATGATTGTAAACATTCCATTCAATTTGCATATTTCCAAGCATGTAGGAGGCAGTGAAAGAACAATAGCCATGACCAAAGAATCACTTCAAGTGAAAGTATAGCACCAGTGTCCAACCTGAAATGTAATCTAGAAGCTTCAGTGGTGAGGTTGAGTCAAATTACCACTGGAGGTTTTGAGACTCTCTAAAGCACCATGTATGAGCAGGTAAATGAGAATTAATTTTCTGGAGGCATTAATATTTGTCTTGAATAGTAGTGCATAAATAGTAAAATCGGTAGGTGATTGCAATGTCCAATTTTCCCCAAATATACAGACTGGAATATTTAAATTTATTGACCTAAAATTACAAAAATGCATTTCAGGGAGGTGATATTAGATGAATTTCCAGAGTATAATCTTGGAAATGTGGGCAAAAGTATGTGCACACAAATATACATTTATATAGAAAAAAGATAAATTTGAATTGCATAAGTGTGAGGGTAAATTCAATATGCCACATGAATTGTAGATGAAAGGTTGAGATAATATTTAGAAGATAAAACAGTAGAAATTGGGGTGATTCAGCACTCTGCAGTTGTATAAAATATTAACAGAGTTTAGTAAAAAGAAAACACAGCTAAATCCCTCTGTATGTGCCTCGGTCCTGTGTTCTTCATCTGAATTTGATTCTCTCAGATGAACTTACGTCCTTGGTTTATGAAGATTTGATAATTATGTGCATTTGGTGCTCTCTAATTTTTTTTTTCAGGATTCTATCTGTTATATCCTTTAATATCCTCTTCCCAACTCACTTTTGTGGCTGTTTTACTTTCTGATCTGTTCTGCAGAGACTGACTTCACTTCTTCTGTGCAATGATTTTTATCAATATTTCAATAATGTTTGGGAAAACAAGCTTACTCTAGGGTCCTTAATATCCTTTTATATTGGTCCTAGATCCTGTTGGTTTTGAGGATAGCTCATCAGCTTTTATATGGGAGGGACTTCTCTGTCATTTTTGCTTTGATGGCTCCATCAACACAGAATAGAAACATTTGTGGCCACATGCTAAGGAATATCAGAAGCCATCATATTTGAGAAAATGTCAAGAATTATTCTTTCTTAGAGCCTTTAAATGTAGCATGATCCATCCATCACTTGTATATGAGTCCATACACAGTAACTCACACTGAAAATCTTGTACTGAAGTTTATGCATAATTGTAATTGTATAATTTCTAGTTATTTTATTCCAACAAGTAGAGAAGTAGAAAATCATATTTTATTGCAACTTAAATTTTATACAATTTATCAATGTATAGCAAGTTGTTTTTGATAAAATTCCCATCATGATAATGTGGTCAGTATTAAATGATAGTTACTAAAGCATTGAACAAAGCTACTTGAAGTCATGATTCACTGACATTTTGAGTGTCAGCAACAAATCGATCAGGCTGATTTTAAATTCTGATGATACGTAAGTGAATTGTGATTCTTCTATTAATACCAGAGCCTCTGTGATGTGAGCTATGTGGTGTTCTTTTAGGAATTATTCCCTTCATGCTGCATACTGAGATGCTCTCTTTGCTGAGAGTTAATTCTGGTAAGTTCTGCTGTAAAAATTATTTTGTATGAATTGAATGGGGATACATTTTTATTATTGGGAACTAAGAACAGTAATTTTTATGAAAAGAGCTTTTCTACTGAGACAATTTTTCTAACAACTCTTTTCTTAAATTTTTGAGATTGGCTGATATCACAAACTAGTGGTTTGTGATCTAGGGGAAATTTGCATGTGATCAGCAAGTTTTACTCCCAGAGCTTACTGTTTTAGATTTTTTTTTCACCTTTTGTTGGCTTCTTTTTCTATTGTCTGTTGCATTGAGTGAATGTGATTCCGTCAAGATTAGGGTAACATTTTCTACTTTTCTAGCTTGTAGATATGTGTGTCTTCTAAGGTTACCATCAAAATCTTTGGACTATGGACTTTATCAAGAAAAGGGTGATTAAATCTTCTTGGGTCTTTTGCAGTCTTAATTTTGTTTTTTTCTCTTCATACTTATCATGTGGTAAAATTGTGTTTTATAAGGATATTTTCAAAGTAATCAATAATACAAATATGAGGAATTTGTAAAAATAAAGGAAAAAGAGTGAGAGCAAACAAAGTGATCGGGACTTTTATTTATTTATTTATTTGTTTGTTTGTTTATTTATGGTGCAAGGGCCTGATCCATGCTAGGTAAGCACTGTACCACTGATTTGAACATCCAGCTTTTGGTTGGACATTTCCTAAGAGACTACATTGTATGTTTTTAATGCTCAATTAAATCATTGGAGGGTGACTCTTTTATTACTTATGTAAGAGTTGATCATCTGCTATGTGGTTCTTAAAAACTAGTTGGATGAATGCTTTAGATTTGAAAACAAAAATTGTGACCCAAAACTTGAGTGTGAAGGCTTATATTGGTAAAAATTTTGTTACTAGCTGGAATGCCAGACATTCTGTCCTATCTATTCATGGTGTCTCCAGTCATGGACAGAAGCCTATGTGGACAGGTTTGTGCTGTCAGGCTGGCATGTTCCCAGATTGTGTTATGATGATTGGCATGTTCATCAGGGGAGAATCCCAAATCCATGAGTGATTTTCTGCATAAAAGTAATGCTGGTATATAGAAGACCAAATTGAGTTTTCCTCTGAGCTTTCCAGATGCTTGAGAAGCAGGACCTCAAATTCAGAATACTGTACTCTTTTTTAAAATTTTTTCCCCTGAGGTCTTAGAATGTGTTCCTATATTTTCATCTCTTTGTTTCTCCAAAACATAAGGATTTATTTCTCATACTTCACATAGACACAGTATTTTGTAACTTTGTTTCTCCAGGATGAGATGGCACTGTTTATGACTTTTTTTCTTGTTTGGAGCATTTCATATGAGAAGAAAAATGAGAAAAATCATTGACCCTTTGTAACAGTGTTTGTTCCTGTTCTCTCTTGTTTTCCACAGACATAGAAAAATTTATTTCTTTTTCCTTGACTATTGACAATAGGGTTACAAAGAAAATGGGCATGTAGTAGTTTTTTGACACTGATTCTTATTCCTTAAATTTATAAACAGAATTAATTTTGCTGTATTATATGTTCATTCTGTTTTTAATTGTTCATTCTTTGTACCATTTTTAAAAATTACTTTACTAAACATACATTTTCACCAACAGTGTAAACACATTTTTTCCATATCTATAGATTCTTGACTCTTTGTAATCTTTCAGATTATTGACAAAACTATTCTAAAAGCTCTGCTCATTATACAAGTGTCCACATTTGACTTGTGCACTAAATCCCTCATAGAAAATTTGGAGAATTCAGTTACTCATGTAGCCACAGAGAGTGTGCTCTAATTATTTTCTGGGAATTAACACACATGTGTGCTTTTTAATCCCTTTTTTGAACTACTGCTCATGAGTGTACCAGCCCATGGAGACACTTGCACACAAAAGGAAAACCACTGAATTGTGATCCTGGGGACATTTGCAAATGCTCAAAAAGCTTTATTTCCAGAGCTTGAGGGTTTAGAACATTTTCTGGTTTTTGTTTTGTTTTGTTTTGTTTTGGTTTTTTGGTATTGGGTATTGAACTCAAGGGCACTTGGCTACTGAACCATATATCCAGCTAAATTTTGTATTTTTTTTAGTTGTATTTGGACACATTACCTTTATTTTATATATTTATTTTTATGTGGTGCTGAGGATCTAACAAAGTGCCTGACATGTGCTAAGTGAGCACTCTACAGCTGAGATACTGCCCCATCCCCTAATTTTGTATTTTATTTATAGAAAGAATGTCAGTGAATTGCTCAGCACTGCACTTTTACTGAGGATATCTTTTAACTCATGATCTTCCTTTCTGAGCCTCAGATTTACTGGGATTACAGGCGTGTGCAACTACACTTGGCTTAGAATAGTTTTGAACTTGGGTTCCTCCTCTTAAGCCTTCTTTCTTTATATTTCTAAATATTTTGCTATATGTGAGTCAATTATTTTCTTCCACTGAATGAAACATGTTTGCAATGAGACACATAGTGAAGAAAAATTTTTGTTCCAGGGAAAATTGGCAGTTCTGTAATTTTTACGAGGGAGGCTAGAGATTGAAGCTCACTAAGTGCTAAACACCAATAAGGGTGTAATTTGTCCTATATATTTTTTTTTCATTTGTAACTCTGATGCAGGCTATGGAGTACCTCAACTGTCACCAACATTAGTTAGAAGATTACCCTAGCAAATCTTTTTAGACATATTTCATGCCAGCTTAGCTTTAGCTTATCTCTCCCTATCTGAGGGGTTGAAGCCATGAATGAACTTGCATGAACATAAACAACCATCACTTTTTTCTGTGTACTTGTTACTTATGAATGTGTAGATTTTTCCTCAGCACAGGCTAAGGTATAATCTATATAAATATTTTTATAGTTAGGGTGATATATATATTTCAATCTTTCTTTTCTCAGGAAGACACTGGTGATTGGGTATTTTTTTTCCAATTATGTGGCATATTGCCTAAGACTGGAATAAGACCCAAGTCTACCCTAGGGTTTCTTAATCAGCTTGTGGCAGGTATTTTCCCAGTTGTGAGTATTATACATATCTCTCAACTTATTTTTTTTTTTTACTTTTTCTAAGAGGGACCTGAAACATAATATATGTGTTCAATATATTCAATACATTGGAAGGATAGTCAAGAGCCTCCTATTTTCCTATATTCCTAATACCACCCTCAGGTAGGATATGCCTTTTATTGTTGTGCTGAGATTTGATCCCAGTGCCTTGCAGATTTTATAAACACATTATGCAAGTGAACTGTGCCTCCAAGTCAATTTTCCTTTAGATTTGGCTCTATCATCCGTTCACAAGAAATGTTGTTTGAGATGTGCTTATTTATGTAGGCCTTTCAATTGCTATGAAAATGCATAAAATTTTTACATGCATATTAATGCACCTATACATATACTTTGAGTTATAATTTCTTGGTTTTTATTATTGTGAAATAATTTTATTTTTTAATTCAAATTTTTAGAGGCTAATTTCAAATATATACATGTAACATTTCAGAAAAAATTTTAGAATTTTTGCTCTGGTCCCTCTTCAATTATAACTAAAATATGCTGGTATTTTGAAAAAAAATAGATATCATGGGAATTTTACAGATTGGTAATAATCAGTTTTATTGTGTACATATGATGTGCATAATTGAGTCTTTTATGTTCTTTTGTATATTTTTAGTTTCTCAAATTCTAAATATTTATTTAAAAAATATAGATGCATGTAAAATATCACATGTATATGACTTCTACTAAAACTCTGGTGTTTCAGAATATTTTTCCAAATAGATACAGTGTGAGGAAAATGGGTTTTGGAAATAATTTTCCCCAGTCTTTACTACTTATGTCTTTCCTGATATACTTTGTCTTTTATCCATGCTCTAGGTTTCATCTGTTTGTACAAATGCTGCCATATCCTCACATGTTACCATGGTACATATGTGCAATGATTTTTATGAGCATATGCTTTTGCTGGGGAATGAGCATGTTTCTTTCTTTTTTTTTTTTCTTTTTTTTTTTGGTATACAAAATTTAACTCAGGGACACTGAACCACTGAGCCACATCCTCCATCCTATTTTGTATTTTATTTAGAGACAAGGTCTCAGGAGTTGCTTAGTATTTGTCTAAATTGTTTAGGCTGGCTTTGAACTCCTAATCCCCCTGTCTCAGCCTCCAGAGCTGTTGGGATTACAGTCATATGTCACTAAGTTCAGCATGATCATGTATTTTTAATAGCCATTTTATTCAAAGAAATACCAATTTTAACTCCATATTCAGTTCATAAGAAATTATTTGCTCTATGTGTTTACTAGATACTATTTAATTTTGTCATACAGGTGCGATTTTATTTTTCCATTTCTCTAATTTCTAACACTATTGAGCTATTTTATAATTAGTGAGCACTTATGTTTCCTTTTATGAAGTGATTTTTAAGTATTTTTTTTCTCTTTTTGTTTGTTTGTCTTTTGTGTTTTTGTTGTTTTTTTTTTTTAATTTTTTATTGTGGGTTGTTCAAAACATTACAAATTTCTTGACATATCATATTCCACACTTTGATTCTAGCGGGTTATGAACTCCCACCTTCACCCCATACACAGATTGCAGATTCACATCAGTTACACATCCATTGATTTACAAATTGCCATACTAGTGTCTGTTGTGCTCCGCTGCCTTTCCCATCATCCACCCTCCCCCCTCCCCACCTCTCCCCTCCCCTCCCCTCCTCTCTCTCTACCCCCTCCACTGTATAACCCTGAGGGTCTCCTTCCATTACCGTGCAATTTACCTTCTCTCTCCCTTTCCCTCCCACCTCTCATCCCTGTTAAATGTTAATCTTCTTCTCCTGTTCTTCGTCCCTACTCTGTTCTTAGTTACTTTCCTTATATCAAAGAAGACATTTGGCATTTGTTTTTTAGGGATTGGCTAGCTTCACTTAGCATAATCTGCTCTAATGCCATCCATTTCCCTGTAAATTCTATGATTTTGTCATTTTTTAATGCAGAGTAATACTCCATTGTGTATAAATGCCACATTTTTTTTATCCATTCGTCTATTGAAGGGCATCTAGGTTGGTTCCACAGTCTTGCTATTGTGAACTGTGCTGCTATGAACATCGATGTAGCAGTGTCCCTGTAGCATGCTCTTTTTAGGTCTTTAGGGAATAGACCAAGAAGGGGAATAGCTGGGTCAAATGGTGGCTCCATTCCCAGCTTTCCAAGAAATCTCCATACTGCTTTCCAAATTGGCTGCACCAATCTGCAGTCCCACCAGCAATGTACAAGTGTGCCCTTTTCCCCACATCCTCGCCAGCACTTGTTGTTGTTTGACTTCCTAATGGCTGCCAATCTTACTGGAGTGAGATGGTATCTTAGGATGGTTTTGATTTGCATTTCTCTGACAGCTAGAGATGTTGAGCATTTTTTCATGTACTTGTTGATTGACTGTATGTCCTCCTCTGTGAAGTGTCTGTTCAGGTCCTTGGCCCATTTGTTGATTGGGTTGTTTGTTCTCTTATTGTCTAATTTTTTGAGTTCTTTGTATACTCTGGATATTAGGGCTCTATCTGAAGTGTGAGGAGTAAAGATTTGTTCCCAGGATGTAGGCTCCCTATTTACCTCTCTTATTGTTTCTTTTGCTGAGAAAAAACTTTTTAGTTTGAGTAAGTCCCATTTGTTGATTCTAGTTATTAACTTTTGTGCTATGGGTGTCCTATTGAGGAATTTGGAGCCCGACCCCACCGACTGTAGATCGTAGCCAACTTTTTCTTCTATCAGACAGCGCGTCTCTGATTTGATATCAAGTTCCTTGATCCATTTTGAATTCACTTTTGTGCATGGCGAGAGAAAGGGATTCAGTTTCATTTTGTTGCATATGGATTTCCAGTTTTCCCAGCACCATTTGTTGAAGATGCTATCCTTCCTCCATTGCATGCTTTTAGCCCCTTTATCAAATATAAGATAGTTGTAGTTTTGTGGATTGGTTTCTGTGTCCTCTATTCTGTACCATTGGTCCACACGCCTGTTTTGGTACCAGTACCATGCTGTTTTTGTTACTATTGCTCTGTAGTATACTTTGAAGTCTGGTATCGCTATACCGCCTGATTCACACTTCTTGCTTAGCATTGTTTTTGCTATTCTGGGTCTTTTATTTTTCCATATGAATTTCATGATTGCTTTCTCTATTTCTACAAGAAATGCCATTGGGATTTTGATTGGCATTGCATTAAACCTATAGAGAACTTTTGGTAATATCGCCATTTTGATGATGTTAGTTCTGCCTATCCATGAACAGGGTATATTTTTCCATCTTCTAAGATCTTCTTCTACTTCTATTTTTAGGGTTCTGTAGTTTTCATTGTATAAGTCTTTCACCTCTTTTGTTAGGTTGATTCCCAAGTATTTTATTTTTTTTGAAGATATTTTGAATGGAGTGGTTGTCCTCATTTCCATTTCAGAGGATTTGTCGCTGATATACAGGAATGCCTTTGATTTATGCGTGTTGATTTTAAATCCTGCCACTTTGCTGAATTCATTTATTAGCTCTAATAGTTTCTTTGTAGAGCCTTTTGGGTCTGCTAGATATAGAATCATATCATCTGCAAATAGTGATAGTTTAATTTCTTCTTTTCCTATTTTTATGCCTTTAATTTCTTTCGTCTGTCTAATTGCTCTGGCCAGTGTTTCGAGAACTATGTTGAAGAGAAGTGGAGAGAGAGGGCATCCCTGTCTTGTTCCAGATTTTAGAGGGAATGCCTTCAGTTTTTCTCCATTCAGAATAATGCTAGCCTGAGGCTTAGCATAGATTGCTTTTACAATATTGAGGTATGTTCCTGTTATCCCTAGTTTTTCTAGAGTTTTGAACATAAAGGGATGCTGTACTTTGTCAAATGCTTTTTCCGCATCTATCGAGATGATCATATGGTTCTTATTTTTAAGTCTATTGATGTGGTGAATAACATTTATTGATTTCCGTATATTGAACCAGCCTTGCATCCCAGGGATGAATCCTACTTGATCATGGTGTACAATTTTTTTGATATGTTTTTGTATCCGATTCGCCAGAATTTTATTGAGGATTTTTGCATCTAGGTTCATTAGAGATATTGGTCTGTAGTTTTCTTTCTTTGAAGTGTCTTTGTCTGGTTTAGGTATCAGGGTGATGTTGGCCTCATAGAATGAATTTGGAAGTTCTCCCTCCTTTTCTATTTCCTGAAGTAGCTTGAAAAGTATTGGTATTAGTTCTTCTTTAAAGGTTTTGTAAAATTCTGCTGTATACCCATCGGGACCTGGGCTTTTCTTAGTTGGTAGTCTTTTGATGGTTTCTTCTATCTCCTCAATTGATATTGGTCTGTTTAGGTTTTCTATATCCTCCTGACTCAATCTGGGCAGATCATATGACTTAAGAAATTTATCTATGCCTTCACTATCTTCTAATTTATTGGAGTATAAGGATTCAAAATAGTTTTTGATTATCTTCTGTATTTCTGAAGTGTCTGTTGTGATATTGCCTTTTTCATCCCGTATGCTAGTAATTTGAGTTCTCTCTCTTCTTCTCTTCACTAGCATCGCTAAGGGTCTGTCGATTTTGTTTATTTTTTCAAAGAACCAACTTTTAGTTTTGTCAATTTTTTCAATTGTTTCTTTTGTTTCGATTTCATTAATTTCAGCTCTGATTTTAATTATTTCTTGCCTTCTACTTCTTTTGCTGTTGTTTTGCTCTTCTTTTTCAAGGATTTTGAGATGAAGTATGAGATCATTTATTTGTTGGTTTTTTCTTTTTTTAAGGAATGAACTCCAAGCAATGAATTTTCCTCTTAGAACTGCTTTCAATGTGTCCCATAGATTCCGATATGTTGTGTCTGTGTTTTCATTTATCTCTAAGAATTTTTTAATTTCCTCCTTGATGTCTTCTATAACCCATTGATCATTCAGTAACCTATTGTTCATTCTCCAATTGATGTATGCTTTTTCCTTCCTTCTTTTATCGTTGATTTTCAGTTTCATTCCATTATGATCAGATAAGATGCATGGTAATATCTCTACTCCTTTATATTGTCTAAGAGTTGCCCTGTGACATAATATATGATCTATTTTTGAGAAGGATCCATGTGCTGCTGAGAAAAAAGTGTAACTGCTTGATGTTGGGTGGTATACTCTATATATGTCAATTAGGTCTAGGTTATTAATAGTGTTATTGAGTTCTATAGTTTCCTTATTCAACTTTTGTTTGGAAGATCTGTCCAGTGGCGAGAGAGGTGTGTTGAAGTCTCCCATGATTATGGTGTGGTGGTCTATTAGACTCTTGAACTTGAGAAGAGTTTGTTTGACGAACATAGCTGCACCATTGTTTGGGGCATAAATATTTATGATTGTTATGTCTTGTTGGTGTATGGTTCCCTTAAGCAGTATGTAGTGTCCCTCTTTATCTCTTTTGATTAACTTTGGCTTGAAATCTATTTTATTTGATATGAGTATGGACACGCCTGCTTGTTTCCGAAGTCCATATGAGTGATATGATTTTTCCCAACCTTTCACCTTCAGCCTATGTATGTCTTTTCCTATCAAATGCGTCTCCTGTAGGCAGCATATTGTTGGGTCTTGTTTTGTGATCCATTCTACTAGCCTGTGTCTCTTAATTGGTGAGTTTAAGCCATTAACATTTAGGGTTATTATTGAGATATGGGTTGTTCTTCCAGCCATATTTGTTTATTTATGTTACTAAACATTGTTTGTTTTCCTCTTTGATTGTTTCCCCCCCCCTTTACTGTCCTACCTCCCACTGTTGGTTTTCATTGTTATTTTCCATTTCCTCTTCCTGAAATACTTTGGCTAGGATGTTTTGAAGAGATGGTTTTCTAGCTGCGAATTCTTTAAACTTTTGTTTATCGTGGAAGGTTTTAATTTCATTCTCCATCCTGAAGCTTAATTTCGCTGGATACACAATTCTTGGTTGGAACCCATTATCTTTCAGTGTTTGAAATATGTTATTCCAGGATCTTCTAGCTTTCAGTGTCTGTGTTGAAAGATCAGCTGTTATCCTGATTGGCTTGCCCCTAAATGTAATCTGCTTCCTTTCTCTTGTAGCTTTTAAAATTCTCTCCTTATTCTGTATGTTGGGCATCTTCATTATAATGTGTCTAGGTGTGGATCTCTTATGATTTTGCACATTCGGCGTCCTGTAGGCTTCTAGGATTTGGGATTCTGTCTCATTCTTCAAGTCTGGGAAGTTTTCTTGTATTATTTCATTGAATAGACAGCTCATTCCTTTGGTTTGGAGCTCTGTACCTTCCTGTATCCCAATGACTCTTAAGTTTGGTCTCTTAATGTTATCCCATATTTCTTGGATGTTCTGCTCATGGTTTCTTAACAGTCTTGCTGAGCTGTCTATGTTCTTTTCCAGTTGAAATACTTTGTCTTCATTGTCTGATGTTCTATCTTCTAAGTGTTCTACTCTGTTGGTAGTATTCTCCATTGAGTTTTTAAGTTGGTTTATTGCTTCCTGCATTTCTAGGATTTCTGATTGCTTGTTTTTTATAACCTCTATCTCCCTGTATAGTTGATCCTTTGCTTCCTGGATTTGTTTGCGTAATTCGTTGTCGAAGTGATCTTTCATTGTCTGATTTTGCTGTTTAATGTCTTCCTTGATACTCCAGATCATCTGAAGCATGTATATCCTGAATTCTTTATCTGACATTCCATCTGCTGCAGCTGTTACCTCTTCTAAAGTTGCGTTGACCTGCATTGCTTGTGGTCCTTTCTTTCCTTGTCTTTTCATACTGCTTGCGTATCTTTCCTGCAGGTGCGGGCGGCGGCTCTGCTCTCTCCTTATTCCAATTGGGGTGTCGTGGCTACCACGCCGGCAGGTCACTGGGCCTGTTCTGGGAGCTGGTGGCGGCTCTGTTCTGCCCCTACTCCAATTGGGGTGACGTGTCTGTCGTACCAGCAGGCCACTGGGCCTGTCCTGCTGGTCGGTCGCAGATCTGCCCACCTTTCGGGCACGAGTGGAGGCTCTGCTTTGCCCCTACTCCAATTGGGGTGTCGTGACTACCCCGCCTGCAGGATGCTGGGTCTGTTCCTGGCGGGTGTGGGTGGCGGCTCCGCTCCGCCCCCTCTCCAATTGGGGTCACGCGGTCACCACGCTGGCGAGCCGCTGGGCCTGCTCCGGGGGCTGGCGGCGGCCCGGCTCCTTCCCTCTGGCTCGAGGACAAATTGAGGAGACTCGGGTGACTGAGCCTCACCCCCTTTACCAGGAGACCAACTGCTTATGTCACCGCTGGTATTGATGAAGATCTCTCCTCCACCGCTTTCTGCTGACATCAGATCTCTGCCATGTTGGTATCCTATGCGAATGGCAGCATTTCGTTCCCCTTGCCAGGCAACCCAAGCAATGGGTGAGTCCTGACCTGCCCTCAGCAGGACCCGGACCGAGACACAGTTTCCGCGGGCTCCTAGCCCTGGGCCAGGGAAGTTCCGGGAGCCGGAATTCGGCCGCTTAGTGCTTGGTGTATGCTCTGATAGTAGCAGGGTCCAAGAAGCAGCCTCCGCGGGCTCCGCAGCCCTGAGCCAGGGCGGTTCCGGGACGGTTCCGGGAGCCGGAACTCGGCCGATCTGTGCTCGGTGTAAGCTCCTATAAGTGTAAGCTCCAAGAAGCAGTCCCCGCGGGCTCAGTTCCGGGAGCTGGAATTCGGCTTCTTGGTGTTTCGTGTTTGCTCTGATATTAGCAGGGTCCAAGAAGCAGCCTCCGCAGGCTCCGCAGCCCGGAGCCAGGGCGGTTCCGGGACGGTTCCGGGAGCCGGGACTCGGCCGCCCCGCGCTCCGTGTTCACTCCGATAAGATCAGATTTTAAGAAGCCCCCAGGCGCTGAACCCTAGCAATCTGTCTGCAAGCCGCAGGCGAATTGCAGCCTGAAATTACCTGTTCTATGGCTGAATGAGCTGCGGTCGAGTGTTTTTGTTGTTGTTGTTGTTGTTGTTTTGGTATTTGGTACTGGGGATGAAACCAGAGGCACTTAACCACCACTGAGAAATATATATATATATATATATATATATATATATATATATATATATATATATATATAGTCTCAGTAACTTGCTTAGGGCCTTGCTAAATTATTTTGGTTTCCTTTGAATTTGTGATTCTACTTTCTCAGCTTCTTGAGTTGTGAGAGTATAGGCATGTGCTGCCATTCCTGACTCTTGACTTCTCTTTTAGGAGTCTCTTTTTTTTTTTCTTTATTTCATTTTTCATTTACTTCTGTGACATCAGGTTATGTACTCTGGGGTGCTTCCAACTGTGCAACATCCTCTAGTCTGTTTACTTTTTAAATTTTGAGACAATGACTCACAAAGCTGCTTATGGACTGGAAAAGTTGCTAAAATTGGGTTTAAAACTGAGAGCCTCTTGCCTCAGCAAACTTCTTTATTATTATTATTATTATTATGATTATTATTATTATCATCATTATTATTATCATTATTATTATTATTTGGTGCTGGGGATTGAATCCAACTTAGTGCATTTGAGGCAAGCACTCTACAAAATAAACTATATCCCAGCATTTATATATATATATATATATATATATATATATATATATACACACATTTATTATATGCTGTCATATATGTATAAATATCTATATTATATATATATATATGTATAACTAAGAATATATATATTTATATATATACATATATATGTATGTATATACATATATATGTGCATATATGCATGGCTTACCTTGATCTTGCAATTCTGCTTTTTCATTCTAAGTAGCTTGTATCAGGAAAATTTATAATGACATATTTGTCACAAAAATACACTATTGTCCCAATAGATTTTGTGGAAAATATATTAATATTTGTAATATATTTCAATGCAGTTTTTATCTTTCATAGTCCAAATGGCTGTGTGTTTTTTTAAGTATTCACTCTTTATTTCCAAAGGAGAAATTTTTCATCTCATTAGAGGTCTATACAGATTGCTATAATGTTAAATCTTATAGTTATATATGGCACAATATTTTTATATCGGTACTGGAATTCATTGCACTGATGGTTACAATATAATCTAGGTATGTAGGGGTTTATGCCATCTAATAATGTGTCAATAACCTATATCTTTTGCTAAATAAAAGAATATACTTATGATGCATATTTTAGAATGTATCCCCATCATTAATTTAGGCATCATTATATATAGCCATACTTGTTCATTCACAAAATATAAATAGTATGCAATGATCACTTGTAAAATTTACCAGAACCCTTTTAATTTATTTGTTGTCTAACTGCAACATCTCTCATTCCTGATACTTTCAATGGTATGTTCATTGCTATTAATTTAAATGGTGCTCATTTTCTATGTATTTTTCTCTACTTACCTTTTTATAAAAATTTCCTTTATCAAAATATTGAGACTGATATTTAGTGAATGAATTCTCAGTTTTCTTTTAAATTTATTGTTTATATGTGTGATTTATTTTTAACCTCAACCTAGACACATAACACATTTTTCAGTGTTATTGATATGATTACCAAACATATTTAAGGTTTATGTATTATCTTTTGACATTTGAACACATCCATAAAACCAGCTCAATAATCAACATAATTAATATAACCAACATCCCAATGTATGTTCTAGTATTTTTCTAAATCTTTTCTTTTCTGCTCTTCCCCACTTACCTTTCATTTAATGAATTCAATATTATTAACCAACTCAAATAGTGAACCAGCATAAAAACTATAATGAATTATTAAAAGGTAAAATACAATGGAACTAATATTTATATCAATAAATAGAACATTAATTATGCTACAGATAATACCTACAGGTATTCTTGCTTTCACTATACCATCCAGACTCACTAAGGTAACACATTTGTTTTGTTCCAACTAGTTCTTTTAAAGAACTATTGTGTTTGAAAATGAAACAAAAAACAAACAAAAAAATAATTGTGACCATATATTTATTTAATTATACAAAAAATGTAGCTCATTGTGTAGAAAACCAAACCTGATAATCATACTTAATGCTTTGTTACTACAGAAAATATGAGGGTGATACAGAAACCAGAATAAAGAGGGGTTCGGGCATTAATAGTGATGTTATGAGAGGTTACCAGAGAATACCATTTGGTGGGATGGGTTGAAGAAAAACAAGAATGGGTATGCATTACTAAAGACAAGCTGGGGGAGATCAGATGGAACAGGTCAGGAAGTGGAGCAAGGAGCAACAGCAGATATAAGTTGGATGAGCAGTGACTGGAGGAAAAAAAAAATTAAAAACTTGAGAGGAAAAAAATTGTGGAATTTCTTGTAGAGCTGTAAGAGCAGGGAGCCAGGTATGTGGCACACTTGTTTGATTGCACCACTAACTCCTGGTTTATAGGAATTTCTAAACATGAGGCCACTGGCATAAGTATTATGCTTTCACAATATTTTCTATTTTTTTCAACTGAGAGAACCTACTTATCCCTGCACCTTATACATTCTAAGCCGTTTCTTGTTTCTTCTGAGATAGATTCTCCTTCTTCATTACTATTTTTTCTTCTACTCTTTTTAGTTTGCCTTTTCTTCCACCTTCTTCTCCTCTTATCCTTGACTCTCAATTATGCTAGTGTTATTTGCTTTTCTTAATATCTGTTGGGATATTATCATGTTCCATAAACATTTTTGACAACAAGTCAAAAAATTCTAGAAGTCACCAGGAGCTAGAATGAATTTTTTCCTAGAACCTCTAGAGAGAGTGTGGCTTTGCTAATCCTTTGAAATTAATCTTGTGTTATGATAATAAAAATATAACTTTTTTATTCCTGTCCAAGTAAAAAGTATTGTATCTTTCTTGTGTCTTCTGCTATCTTTGTTTTGTTCTTTCTTCAAATGAGAAATACCAGAGTTTGCAAAGTGGACACTTTCAAGGTCATCCAAAATGAAATGTTCAAAAGTTGGAAAAATGAGAAGAAATGTATAAATTAACAGAGCTTATATTTTGGTCTTGTGATCAGTATGAATAAGGTGGTGACTTTCTCTTGAATTTTTAATAAGGTGAGTTTTCATATGTGTAGATAAAAAAAAATTGAGAGCCAAGACTTAACTTGACTATGTTTACATAGGACTGTTTTCCATCTTCAACTTGTCTGAGAGTTGTCACCAGGGATATTAATGGCTTTCTGCACTTTTTACTGTATAGTGTTCAGTGGCACTAGAACCATTCATGCATTCCCTTTCATGTAACTTTTAATAAGCTGAGAGCAAAATATCAAGTTAAAAAAATGAATTGAGTGCTTCATGCATGCCTAATTCTATTGAGTTAACTTGAAATCAGCATGTTTTAAATTCTGGTTTCCTGTTTGATTTGAATGTATTTGTTGATGGGCTATAAAGTATCACAAACAACCTGCAAACTAATTCATGATTCAAATGAACAGTTTATGAGTAAGACCAATTTAGACTGTGTTAATCTGAGCTATTCTGAATTAAGCACGAATTTTTCAAGCACATGCTCTCTTATTTGACTTTGTTACCCTGTGCCTTGAAGAGAGATAGCTATCCTCTTTGGTCTTTCAACTCTCATTTATATAGCTTCTTCTCCTTCATAAACCTAATATGAACTTCTCCTTCTTGAGATGGTGGGGTTTAAAAAGATAATAACAGGAAGAATTCAAGACACTTAAGTCTAGGCACCATACCAGTAAACTTCCTTATTGTCTGTCTTCTACTGGCTCTAATGTAATAACCATTTTTATTCACATCTTGACAAACAGATTCTGCCTGTTGAAAAAGACAGCTATAAAAAATATTGTCAATGGCCTGGATGCAGGAAAGGATATGAAACTGGAGATGTTTTTGCATTTCATGCCTTTTTCTTTTCCTTTTCTTTTAGAACACATTTGTATTCCTATTCTAAATTAATAAAATTGTACAATACCACAGTTACTAAGAGGCTCATCAGGTTTTCAACTCAGAATCAAAATTGCCTGCCTCAATAACTCTAATATTTTTCTAGGCCAAAATAACCATGCAACTTTTCTAAGGCTGTTGACATAGTTCAAGTGGTATAGTGCTTGCCTTGAATTCACAAGACCCTGGGTTCAGTCTCTAACACCACAACACACACACACACACACACACACACACACACACACTCTGCAACTTTTCTAGGAATTAAGGAACTGAAGAATGATACCTCTGCTAGAGAAGCAAACATTTTTTTTAGCTTCATATCCCTTACTACTTTCTTACTATTCAAACATTTCCAAGAGAACACTCAAATATTGTATTCTTTTTTGTTTTGTTTTCTTTTGTTTTATTTTCTAAGTAGGGAATAATTTGGGTAAACAGATTTGGGCTATGTTTTGAAAATGAAAGCCAAATTATTCATTTTTATTTCTCATCATGAGATAATAGTAAAACTGTGAATAACACACACTATGTCTGCAACTGAGTTCATTCTTTTTCTTTATTACTTGTAGTCAACTTATGATTTTTAACCTGGATTAAACCTAGACATCCTTTATTGAAACAGTTTCTTGATATGAAAGCAAGAGAACAATACATGTCTACTGAGAAAACATATTTTTTTCACCAGCAGTTTGACTAAACACTTGAGGATACAAGAAAATCATTCTTTCATTTTTTTTCAACATGACAAATCTGTTTTTTATAAACCCCCGCATGAAAGACTGAAGTGGACAAATCAACACAGCATACATGGAAACTACACAGAGCTAATGCATTTTCAAGGGTGAAACAATGGTTCTTATATATGGCTAAAGTGTACTGTCACTTAAAGTGCTCTTTAATTTTCAAAAACCAAATTGCATTAAAACAATGGAATCCATATCCCTGGATATGAACTCAGTCATCAGTGTTTTTGAAAAATTTAAAAGTAATTATTATTTGTAGCAAAACTAAAGCTGGTGCTTTAAATTAACATATTTTGATGAATGAGTTACAAAGACACATAAGATATATGTTCATGACTTTGGCCTTTCAGGCTCACCCAATTTGTCAGTCAGGTTTTTCTAACTATGAAAAATACCGGTGATAATCACATTAAAGAAAAATCTTATTTTGAGTAAACGTTTTGGAGATTCTTGTTGATAAATGATAAGTGTATTTGGTATTACAGCTTTATGTTTGAGGTGAGTGAGCACATTATGGCAGGAGCACATGGAAACAGAAAACTAAAAAAAAAAAAAATCCCAGATTTCAAAAATACCTTTCAAGTACATTCTCTACAATGAACTAAATGATTCCCACTATGCTTTACCTTGTAAAGCTTCCACTAAATACAACACCCTGGGGACCAAGCCTTTAGAACATGAAACATTATGGGGCAGTTAATTCAAACTAGAGCCCCTGCATTGTATTATTGATATCCTTTGCAGACATTGAACTTTGATATTCACTTTTGTGCACTCAATACAGTTAAATATTATTGAGAATACACAAGATACAGGAAAGTGTTCTAAGTGCCTTGTTCATGAACCATACCATTTTACCAAAAAAACTTAATTGGAGAATATTATTACAGAAAATGTGTTAAGTAATTTGTTGTGGTTCATGCCAGCATTTCTGT